>NW_022301093.1:0-1641 GCF_002776525.5 Piliocolobus tephrosceles | reverse complement strand
GCAGCTTAGCCAGCTGTGCAGTACATATGAAGTAGAGTCCAGAACTATGGTTCAGTACATGTGCCTATATTAGTAAGCGCAACTACAAGCTGCCACTGTCAGCATCCGCTCTTCTTGAAAATGGCTACACTGGAATGAGTTTTATTGCCTCATATCCACCAAAACACTCAACCTCCCGATTTCTCCCTTTCTACAGGCAGAGCCTTCAGATGTCTAGTCATCAAATGAACTGTTTATTTTGTGATAACATTTATGGAATAAAAGGATTTATCCACATAGATTTACATTATATCAAATAACTTGCCCAGTTGATTTTCATCTTAATTCAGGTTCTCCAGTGGTAGGCCCTGAGACAAAGATCTCTCACAAGTCGTTTATTTGAAAGGTGAAGAAATCACTTAGTAGGGTTTGGGACATTAGATAAGGCACATTATTAAGCCAGCTACTCGCTGGGTGTCAGTGAAGCTTAATTCTGCTAGGGACACACTAGGAGCCAATGTGAAGATCATGCCTCTAAATGCCACACAAGGGATATGGAGATTGGTGTATTTTTCTTATCAACTCCTTGTTGTATTTGGTTGAGCACTACTCCCAGGTGGTCCTAATCTCCAGCATAACTGACCCCACCCTTAAGCTGCTGAAGCTTGGTGATTAGCCAGAGATAAACCTCAGGCAAAGGAAAAGAAACCTATTTCTGGCAATTGAAATTCAAATAAGCCTGTACTAAAGTGGTAAAGACAAAAACATATAAGTAAGATACCTACAATTTTTCTGACAGTTATTCAGTTAAACAACTGAACCTTTCAAGTAAGAAACTCTCTGTACATTAAAGAATACACTAGACCAGTCTAGTCACTATGCATTTTTTAAAGCCAAATTGACTAGATGAGGAATTTTGAACAGATTTACCTACACTCCTCCTTTCGCCTCTGCTTCTCTTTGCTTGTCTACAGAGAACACATATGGCTTAGAGGTGTATTTCTTTACTTTTTACAAAGAGACCTTGCTTCCAAAGCTCTCCAGATTTCTCTGATATCATTAATTACCCCTTGGTTTTAGAATCTGATTGGCTAAAAACTAATAGCAAAATTATCTTAATACTTATAGCCAAAGCTATATTTTGTAAAATTTGTATGATATCTCTCATTTACCCATTTTGCTTTCATCCCTCCTTGATCTCATCCCAAAGATATCCATATTTTGACTGTAGTTATTGACTATAATACTTTTATAAAATTTCTTCCTCATATAATTTCCCATTTTATGGAATTTCATTGATCTACAAATACTTTGCATGCAAGGGTTAATGGTTCACAGACCCTTAGTTATTTCTAGCATATATATTAGAGGATCCATATATACACAACATATGTTTTATATATATCATATGTACACATACACCGTTGAAGTATGCCATATAAATATATGCTCTCTATATATGTATATTATATATATATAGTTTGACATATACCATGTATATATACACTTGAATAAGAACAGTGATGAGAGTTAAAAACTGCAGGAGAACTCAGTTATGGGGTCTTTTGTCTATATATATATATGTATATATATATGTGTGTATATATATATATATATACATGCTATACTTCAGTATATATTGAAGAGAAATATATAGTAGAG
>NW_022301092.1:567-1218 GCF_002776525.5 Piliocolobus tephrosceles | reverse complement strand
AAAAATGAAAAAATATTTTTTAGTGGAAAGAACTCATGTTTTTAGTCAGAATCATCAAAGTTAAGTCCTGGATTTTATCTCCTCATCCAGCAAGTGACATTGGGAAAGATATTTAATCTCTATGTTCCTTTACTTTCTAATGTATAAAATACAATAATTATGATACGTATCTCAAGTTTTTTCTCCAAGGCGTGATAAGATAACGAGGGTTTCTGGAACACAGAAATCAAATCAAGAAATAATAGTTTCCTGAAATTACAGTAGGCAAGTAGGGGCCAACATCTGGAAAAGGAAAGATGCAGTGAACTCTTACACCTAGTATGAGCCAGGCATGTGGTTATTTGCATTGTGTATGATAAAACTTTTTTCAATGTAGATAATAACCTTGTGAGTTGACTATAAATATCCTTGCTTTATGGCTAGAAAATATAGGTCTCTGAAAGGTGAAATAATTTGCCCAAAATGATATTCTATTCAGGTAGTGAGGATAGGAAAGTTTTCGAATTAGCCACAAAGTCATTAATAATAATTAGATACCAAAAGTGAATTAGAATTGTAATGTTAGATTGAGGTGTGCTTTCTCATCTCTGCTCTACCCTTATGTACATGGTGAACACATACATTCACTGTGTGTTTTTATGAGAGGTAGAG
>NW_022301092.1:0-467 GCF_002776525.5 Piliocolobus tephrosceles | reverse complement strand
TATTATACTTTAAGTTCTGGGATACATGTGCAGAATATGCAGGTTTGTTACATAGGTACACACGTGCCATGGTGGTTTGCTACACCCATCAACCCATCACCTACATTAGGTATCTCTCCTAATGCTAATCCTCCCCCAGCCCTCCAAGCCCCCGACAGACCCTGGTGTGTGCTGTTCCCCTCCCAAGGTCCATGTGTTCTCATTGTTCAACTCCCACTTCTGAGTGAGAACATGTGGTGTTTGGTTTTCTGTTGTTGTATTAATTCGCTCTGGATGATGGTTTCCAGCTTCATCCATGTCCCTGCAAAGGACATTAACTCATCTTTTTTATGGCTGTATAGTATTTCATGTTGCATATGTGCCACATTTTCCTTATCCACTCTATCATTGATGGGCATTTGGGTTGGTTTCAAGTCTTTGCTACTGTGAACAGTGCTGCAATGAACATATGTGTGTGAGTTGGTATC
>NW_022301089.1:0-1062 GCF_002776525.5 Piliocolobus tephrosceles | reverse complement strand
ATCTCACTTTAAGAAAATATCATGAGATGTGGCCACAGGAGTTTTAATGTCAGCAAGAAGCTAATATGCAGAAAAAAGGAAAAGACCTCAACTATTCCTTAAAGGAGTTTTCAGTTACGTCCTAGGCCAGAGGCATCAGGATTATGCTAAATTACTGCCTAAAGTTACAGATTTTATCTCCTGTACAACCAAAAAAAAGGCAACAAAATTATAAAGTCATTGGGAAATGAAATAAAAAACACTATTCTGCACATGTTTAAAACACACATAGTGGGTCAGGGGCGGTGGCTCATGCCTGTAATCCCAGCACTTTGGGAGGCCGAGGCGGGTGGACTGCCTGAGGTCAGGAGTTCAAGACCAGCCTGGCTAACACGGTGGGTTAAACCCCATCTCTACTAAAACTACAAAAAGTAGCCAGGCATGGTGGCACATGCCTGTAGTCCCAGCTACTCAGGAGGCTGAGGCAGGAGAATCGCTTGAACCCAGGAGGTGGAGGTTGCAGTGAGCCGAGATCACACCACTGCACTCCAGCCTGGGCAATACAGCAAGACTCTGTCTCAAAAACAAAAACAAAACAAAAAAAAAACACACACACACATCGTGATATCTCTAACTCATCAGGTCATTCAGGCTCAATTCTGGGAGGGGGGCTCTAAAGAAACCTCTACAAGGGCTCTAACCCCCCACAAAATTGAAACCAGTGCTTAAGGAAAGATTAAACATTAGGTCAGATTAAAAACAAACAGAAAAAACTCTTCTCCAAAAGTCCTCCTTTGATCACCATAACAGAATATATCAACACATCTTGAAATATAATTAGAGTGCCTAAAAGTGCAAAAGAATTGACAAACAGGTTTATTTAGACCAAATGTAACTGTATCACACATCAGGTAGTCAGTTCATGAAACTTCCTTACCCTATAACATAGGCTGGGTGAAAATATCATTAGACATAAGAAGGATTTAGATTAACCCATGGATAGCAGCTCTGTAACAAGGAAAGAGAAAAAGCAATGTCTTGGGAACTGGCTTCTAACCTTCCTGTGTGAAGCCAAGAAAAGCA
>NW_022301086.1:0-1725 GCF_002776525.5 Piliocolobus tephrosceles | reverse complement strand
AGTTTAACGTAGAAGGTCCCAGAAGCAAGCAAGCAGGAGCAGGTGTGCTTTATCTCAAGCCCAGCAGGCCATCTTCTGCAGTAGGCTCCTCCAGCAGCTTAGACAGCTGTGCAGTACATATGAAGTAGAGTCCAGAACTATGGTTCAGTACATGTGCCTATATTAGTAACCGCAACTACAAGCTGCCACTGTCAGCATACACTCTTCTTGAAAATGGCTACACTGGAATGAGTTTTATTGCCTCATATCCACCAAAACACTCAAGCTCCCGATTTCTCCCTTTCTACAGGCAGAGCCTTCAGACGTCTAGTCATCAAATGAACTGTTTATTTTGTGAGAACTTTGATGGAATAAAAGGATTTATCCACATAGATTTACATTATATCAAATAACTTGCCCAGTTGATTTTCATCTAAATTCAGGTTCTCCAGTGGTAGACCCTGAGACAAAGATCTCTCACAAGTCGTTTATTTGAAAGGTGAAGAAATCACTTAGTAGGGTTTGGGAAATTAGATAAGGCACATTATTAAGCCAGCTACTCGCTGTGTGTCAGTGAAGCTTAATTCTGCTAGGGACACACTAGGAGCCAATGTTAAGATCATGCCTCTAAATGCCACACAAGGGATATGGAGATTGGTGTATTTTTCTTATCAACTCCTTGTTGTATTTGGTTGAGCACTCCCAGGTGGTCCTAATCTCCAGCATAACTGACCCCCCCCCTTAAGCTGCTGAAGGTTGGTGATTAGCCAGAGATAAACCTCAGGCAAAGGAAAAGAAACCTATTTCTGGTAATTGAAATTCAAATAAGCCTGTACTAAAGTGGTAAAGACAAAAATATATGAGTAAGATACCTACAAATTTTCTGACAGCTATTCAGTTGAACAACTGAATCTTTCAAGTAAGAAACTCTCTGTACATTAAAGAATAAACTAGACCAGTCTAGTCACTATGCATTTTTTAAAGCCAAATTGACTAGATGAGGAATTTTGAACAGATTTACCTACACTCCTCCTTTTGTCTCTGCTTCTCTTTGCTTGTCTACAGAGAACACATAAGGCTTAGAGGTGTATTTCTTTACTTTTTACAAAGAGACTTTGCTGCCAAAGCTCTCCAGATTTCTCTGATATAATTAACTAGCCCTTGGTTTTAGAATCTGATTGGCTAAAAACTAATAGCAAAATTATCTTAATACTTATAGCCAAAGCTATATTTTGTAAAATTTGTCTGATATCTCTCATTTACCCATTTTGCTTTCACCCCTCCTTGATCTCATCCCAAAGATATCCATATTTTGACTGTAGTTATTGACTATAATACTTTTATAAAATTTCTTCCTCATATAATTTCCCATTTTATGGAATTTCATTGATCTACAAATACTTTGCATGCAAGGGTTAATGGTTCACAGACCCTTAGTTATTTCTAGCATATATATTAGAGGATCCATATATACACAACATATGTTTTATATATATCATATGTACACATACACCGTTGAAGTATGCCATATAAATATATGCTCTCTATATATGTATATTATATATATATAGTTTATTGACATATACCATGTATATATACACTTGAATAAGAACAGTGATGAGAGTTAAAAACTGCAGGAGAACTCAGTTATGGGGTCTTTTGTCTATATATATATATATATATATATACATATATATACATACATGCTATACTTCAGTATATATTGAAGAGAAATATATAGTAGAG
>NW_022301083.1:3517-3886 GCF_002776525.5 Piliocolobus tephrosceles | reverse complement strand
CATCCATCAATTATTAGGTTGGCAAAAAAGTTAGTGGTTTTTGCCATCATTTTTGTGACAAAAACACAATCACATCTGCATCAATCTAATACTATTTTATTTAAAGTTAAGCGATTATAATAAAAAATGTTCAATCCCACTAGAAAGTAGGCAAAGGACATGAACACTTTTCAAAGGAATGTGGCCAACAAGCACATGAAAAAAAGCTCAATATTTTGGGAGGCAGAGGTGGGCAGTACATGAGGTCATGAGTTCAAGACCAGCCCAGTCAACATGGCAAAACCTCATCTCTACTAAAAATACAAAGATTATCCGGGCATGGTAACATGTGCCTGTAATCCCAGCTACTCTGGAGGCTGAGGCAGGAGA
>NW_022301083.1:0-3417 GCF_002776525.5 Piliocolobus tephrosceles | reverse complement strand
AAAAAAAAGCTCAATATCATTAATCATTAGAAAAATGCAAATCAAAATCACAATGAGGTACCATCTCACACTGGAGAGAATGGTTATTATTAAAAAGGAAAGACCATACACAGTGGCTGTTGCCTGTAACCCCAGCACCTTGGGAGGCCAAGACAGGCACATCTGTTGAGCTGAGGAGTTCAAAATCAGCCTAGGCAATATAAAGAAACCCCATCTCTTCAAAAAATACAAAATAAGCCAGGTGTGGTGGCATACACTGGTAGACCCAGCTACTTGAAAGGCTGAGATGGGAGGATCACTTGGGTCTGGGAGTTTGAGGCTGCAGTGAGCCAATATTACACTGCTGCACTCCAGCCTGGGCAACAGAGCAAGACCCTGTCTCAAAAAAATCAGTCAATTAATAAATGTTGGCAAGGTTATGGAGAAAAGGGAACATTCATACACTTTTTATGGGAGTGTAAATTAGTTCAACTATTATGGAAGACAGTATGGTGATTTCTCAAAGAGCTAAAAGCAGAGCTACCATTCAATATACCTCTGGGTATACCCAGAGGAATACAAATCATTCTACCATAAAGACACATGCACGCGAACATTCATCGCAGCACTATTCATAACAGCAAAGACGTTAAATGAACCTAAATGCCAATCAATGACAAACTGGATAAAAAATTGTGGCATATGGACACCATGGAACACTATGTGGCCACAAAAAAAGAATGAGATCATGTCTTTTGCAGGAGCATGGATGGAGCTGTAGGCCATTATCCTTAGCAGAGCAGGAACAGAAACCCAAACATCACATGTTCTTACTTACAAGTTGGAACTAAATGATGAAAACTCATGAACACAAAGAAGGGAAGACAAGACACTGGGATCTCCCTGAGGCTGGACACTGGGAGGAGGGAGAGGAGCAGAAAAGATAGCTATTGAGTACTGAGCTTGGTACCTGAGTGATGAAATAACCTGTACCACAGACAACCGTGACACAAGTTAACCTATGTAACAAACTTTCACATGTACCCTGACCCTAAAATAAAAGTTGACAAAAATATTTTTCAACATGCTTTTCGACCATCAATCTAGCTTTACTTTCTTTTTCTGTCGCCCAGGCTGGAGTGCAATGGCTGGATCTCGGCTCACTGCAAGCTCCGCCTTCCGGGTTCACGCCAGTTTCCTGTCTCAGCCTCCCGAATAGCTGGGACTACAGACGCCCGCCACCTCGCGCGGCTAGTTTTTTGCATTTTTTAGTAGAGACAGGGTTTCACTATGTTAGCCAGATGGTCTCCATCTGCTGACCTTGTGATCCGCCCGTCTCGGCCTCCCAAAGTGCTGGGATTACAGGCTTGAGCCACTGCGCCCGGCCTGTTTTTTAGTAGTTATATGTATATATTTTGTTAGTGTATGTCTTATAATGTAATACAGGTTATATGCACATATTTCTTCATATTAAATCAGTCTTTTTTCTAGTCTTCTACTGCATTTCCGAATTGTTTTCTTGTTTTTGAGTTCATTTTTTGTGACACCTTAAAATCAGTATGTTGAAGTTAGTTTTCTTTCTTTGTACTAATATGTCTGCTATTGATATCAAAGACATGTTTGATTTGTAAAATATTTTAGAATATTTTCTTTGCTTTCAGTGCTCTTAACCAGTTTAAATAGCAACAACATGATCAATTCCTTGAAATATTCATAAAACTTACCTGTGAAAACCTCTGGTTTGTGGCCTTTTGCCCAATATTAGAGATGCAGTAATGAGGAGAAGGTAGTTTTCTTTTTGAACATGTTTGTCTCAGGCAACAGATCTGTTTATGTTTTCTGTTACTGCATCTGTTAAATTTAGCAATTTGCATTTTCCTGCAATCTCATCTATTGTATTCAGCTTTTGAATTGATCTGAAGAAAGTGGTGAATTGTTTAATTTTTTAATTTCCTTTGTATCTTTGGCTCTTTTTCATTTCCTCCCTCATCTTTTGTTTCTGTGCTTTCTTCCTTATCTTCTCCTGATTAGTCTAGATTTTATTGTTTTCAAATAGAACACAATTTGATTTACATTATTAATATCTTTTTTTAAAATATGGTGTGGTTTTTAATTAATTCTATTATTTCACTTTCTTTACACTTTATGATTTTTTTTCAAAAATTTTAAATTTAATCTTTAAATTATTTACTCTTTTTCCTCAGGCTCTCTGTTCCTCTCTTCCTCCCTTCTTCCTCTCTCTCCCATTCCCTTCATTTTCTTCTGGTCTGCTTGTTCTGAAATTTTTGCTGCCTTTTTGGTATGATAGTTTCATGTCAAAATGAAAAAAATCACACAATTCTGAAATAGCACTCTTAAAGTGACATCTTTCACATGCTAAACTGCCATAATTCACATACTCATATTTCATGCACCTTAAATAAGTGTATCTACTGTATACATAAGTATAAAATGAGTTCTTCTTACCAAGGATCAAGAAAGCTACACACAGCATATTCAATAAATGGTTGAAAATGGTTAATGTTTAATTAAATTAAATGAAGCCTGCATATTCAAAACATCAAGCTCTAATTCTAGCTCTTTTTTTTCTTATTTTATGAACAAAACAATCTCATACCTTGGTGAAAAAATTACCATTTTAACACAGAAGATATCCATCCTAAATAATAAAATACTGGAAAGAGAAAAAGAGAAGTAACTATGCTTTCTATCATTTTGTATTTTCCTGTTCTCAAACTAACATGTTTCAGTTTTCTCTCTCTTCTGGTTAGAGAATTGTTCACAGTGAAAACAGGCAATGCGCATGAGTATTTATTTCTTAAAGATATGCAAAACTAAAATTATCATTCCTTTTGGAATGATGAGAACAATAGTAAAACTAAAAATAAGTGAAGTCTCATGACACAGCTTTGAAGAAGGATTTCTTATTCTGAAATTAAACAGAGAAGAGGAAGTAGTAGGTTGTTGGTCTTCAATTAACTCTCTATTCATTCGTGTGGGGATGGCAAGAAAATATTTCCTAGGTTTTGCCTAACATTGCAGAACATGTCTACAATAGAAATAATTGTATGCACAGATAGATGAAAAAATATAATCTCCTTAGATTCAGATTTTGGTTACTAGAAAGGCCATTTGTACATTTCTTATTTATTCAATTTCCTGGGTCATTTTTCAGGCTTGATGCAATTCCCTATGTTAAATTTTCTACCTAGCTTGTGAGGGTGTTAAAACTCTCTCTGTTCGTATATTTAATCACTCACATTTTAGACGTACTTGGGCATACATTTCTACCCAACAAGTCTCAGATAAAATTTCAACTTTATTTCCCAAGGATTCTCTCACTCGATTTCTCCCCAAAGGAAAAGACAGAATAAAGGATGGGCATATTCCTCAATTATGTGTATATCTATTTTAACAACTCAGTGAGATACTATAAAT
>NW_022301079.1:777-4929 GCF_002776525.5 Piliocolobus tephrosceles | reverse complement strand
GGGCTCAAGCAATCCTCCCACCTCAGCCTTCAGAGTAGCTTGAACTGCAAGTACATGCCACCACAGTCAGCTAATTTTTAAAAGTTGTTTTGTAGAGACAGGGTCTCAGTATGTTGCTCAGTCTGGTCTCAAACTCCCGGCCTCAAGCAATCCTCCCACCTTGTCCTCCCAAAACATTGGGATTACAGG
Source organism: Piliocolobus tephrosceles (assembly GCF_002776525.5). NCBI lineage: Eukaryota > Metazoa > Chordata > Mammalia > Primates > Cercopithecidae > Piliocolobus > Piliocolobus tephrosceles. The sequence goes on along the minus strand of NW_022301079.1, from coordinate 4,740 downwards.
CATCAGTCACCATGCCTGATGTATGTTTTACTTGTTGAGGGCTGCAAAATGTTTTCTACAATAACGGAACGATTGTACATTCCCACCAGTAATGTGTTAGAGTGTCAATTTCTTCACATCCTTGCCAGCAGTTCTTCTTTCCTTCCTTCCTTCTTTTCTTCTTTCCTTCTTTCCTTCCTTCCTTCTTTCCTCCGCCCTTTCAGTCTGTGGCTCACTAGCCCTCTCTTGCTCACATACGCACTCTGTCTCTTTCTTTTTCTTTTTTTTAGATGGAGTGTCACTCTGTGAACAGGTTGGGGAGCAGTGGCGTGATCTTGGCTCACTGCAACCTCCTCCTCCCGGGTTCAAGCAATTCTCCTGCCTCAGCCTCACAAGTAGCTGGGACTGCAGGCTGTGCACCACCACGCCCGGCTAATTTTTGTATTTTTAGTAGAGATAGGGTTTCACCGTTTGGTCAGGATGGTCTTGATATCTTGACCTTGTGATATGCCCGCCTCAGCCTCCCAAAGTGCTGGGTCTGTCTCTTTCTTTATGGCCATCCGAGAGGGTATAAAATGGTCCCTCTTGTGGGTTTGACTTACATTTCCTTAATGACTAAAAATGTTGAGCAATTTTTTTGTGTGCCTATTAACTATTTGCATATCTTCTTTGAAGAAAATATTTATTCAAATATTTTGCCTATTTTTGATTTGGGAATCTTTTCGTTTTTTATTGTAAACATTATTTATATATTCGAAGTACTACACCCTTATCAGATGTATGATTTACAAATATTCTCTACCACTTTGTAGGTTATTATGCACAAAAGTTTTTAATTTTGATGAAGTACAAGTCACCAGTTTTTCCTTTTGTTACTCATGCTTTCAGTGTCCTAAGATTCCATTGTCAAACTCAAGGTTATAAAAATTTATCCCTATGTTTTCTTCTAAGAGTTTATGGTTTTAGTTCTTGTGTTTATATTCCTGATCCATTTTGAGTTAAATTTTGTAGGAGAAATAATTATTAGCACTATACAAGGGAAGAAAATGTCTTTTTCCAATGATCAGAATAGAAAATCTCATAATTGGTAGGGTATAATTACTTTGAAGTATGTTCAGTGTAGATAAAATTAGCCTTAGACAAAAGGCTATGTGTGTCCTGCTTAATAGAGGTTAAAGGAAGCTTTGGAAGAATTAAGTTGTTTCCAAGTAATTAAACTCCATCATAGAACAATGGACAGGTATATTTAAAGAAATAAAAAGTATCAAAAAACAAACTAAAATTATCAAAATCGAATCAGTTACGTAAGGAAGCACGGAAATTTGACCCACAATGAAGAGAAAAGTCAATCAATATAAAGAAAAATTACTGAGTTACTAGGCAAATATATTAAAATAATTTGTTTTAATAATTCCACATGTTCAAGAAGTAGAATACAGAAGTGGTTCAATAAATAAATGTTATAGAATTACTCAAATCAAACTTTTAGAAATGAAAAACTTTCATGCCTGAGATGAAGACACTGAATGGAACTGATAGAAGATTTGACAATGCAAAAGAAAAGATTAGTGAACTTGAAGCAAAAGCAATTGAAACTACCTGAAATGAAACACAAACTGAAAAAAGCCCTAAAATGTATGGATCATGCTTTTTTGGTTATACTTAAACCTCTCCTTAATAAGCTAACAAAGGTTTTTCTCTTATGTTTAATTCTTGAAGTGTTAGAATTTTAGGTTTGACCTGTAGGGTTATGCTTAATTTTAAGTCGTTTTTGTATGTCATGTGAGATAAAACCATATTTTTTGTTTTTATAATGTCTTTTTTTTTTTGTTTTCTTACTTAGGGTCTTTTCATTGAAAAGACCATCTTTTCTCTTTCCATTTGCCTTGCTATCTTTATTGATAATCAATTATTCATGTATGCTTCAGTCTGTTTTATTGATTTACTTGCAATTTTATTATAAAGCTACACTTACAGCTCTATAGTAAGTTAGTCTGGGTCTCCAGGTAATACACTTTTTCAAATTTATTTTTCTAAACTTTAGCTACTATAATTTCTTTGTTTTTGTTTTCGTATACATTTTTAAAGTAAGCTTGGCAATTACTACACAAATCTTGCTAAAATTTTGATGAAATTTTGATTGAAGTTTCACTGAATCTATAGATCAATTTTGGGGAAAACTTCTGACGAACAACACTGAGTCTTCAAAACCATGAACATCATATAGTTCACAATGTATGAAGATTTTTTTCTTTCATCAGTGTTTTGTTGCCCTCACTGTATATATCTTGCACAAGTCTTCTAAGAATTATACCAAAGTTTGTTTGTTTGGTTATAGTGCAACGATAAATGGATCTTTTCAAATTAGAATTTTGAATTTTTCATTACTAGTGACAGATTATTTCCTTGACCAAACTACTCAGGCTCCCCTGCACTCTCATCTAAACTAGCCTCTAATATTTGAGCTTCTGCATTTGTCTTTTCATTGTCCAATTTTAGCAGGAATCCTACTGAGTTAGTTTAGTCAGTTTCCCCATCCTCAATATCAATCAGGCTTGATATCCAGTTCCTCATCTGCCGCCATCTCCCAGATCTATGTCTGCTGATTACCCTGTCCTGTTTCAGCAATGATTGATGTAATCAGAATCCCCATGCCCTGATGTTTACTCTTAATAACTTTCCACTCTACTCCTTGACTATACATTTTCACTTTTCTCTGTTGTATTTGGAGTTGAGCAGAATCTCTTTGCTCCACTGCAAAACCCCACTGCAGTACTCCCTGTACCCATCCTGATGGTTCTAAACAAAGTCTGCTTTACTATTCCTCAACAAGTGTAATGAGTAATTTGTTTAACACTAGTATGTAGAAATACAATTAATTGGTTGTATATATTGACCTTGTATCTTGTAACCTCCCTGAAATCGTGTATTTGTTTCTATAACTTTGGTAAATTATTTAGGATTTTCCAAATCAATGATCAAGGTGTTTGCAAATAAGAAAAAATTTACTTCTTTTTTTCCAAACTGGATAACTCTTTTTTTTTTTTTTTTTTTTCTTGCCTGGTTATCTTAGCTAGATCCTTTGTACAAAGTTGCCTTGTTACACATTATTAGGAAGAAGTATTCAGTCTTTTTTCTTTAAGTATGATGTTAACTGTAGCTTGTATGTAAATGCCTTTATATCAAGTTGAGGAAGCGCCTTTCTGTTGCTACTTTTTGACAGTCATGTCGTGGATAAATGTTGAATTTTATGAAAAGTTTTCTTTGTACCTTTTGAGGTCACCATATAGTTTGTTTTTAGATTGTTAATGTTGTGAATTTTAGTGATCCATTTTCAAATGTTGACCCCATTTTGAATTTCTGGGATAAAAACTCGATAGTATTATTTTTAGATTGTCATAAAAGATTAAAATTTTATTTAACTCAGACTATGAAGACCATATCCACACAGCTCTAGTTTAGAAATAGTATTTTAGGCCAGACACAGTGGCTCACGCCTGTAATCCTAGCACTTTGGGAGGCCAGTGCAGGCAGCTCATGAGGTCAGGAGTTTGAGACCAGCGTGGCCAACATGGCAAAACATTGTCTCTATTAAAAATACAAAAATTAGCTGGGTGTGGTGGTGTCTGTAATCCCAGCTACTCAGGAGGCTGAGGCAGGAGAATTGCTTGAACTAGGGTGGGGAAGGTTGCAGTGAGCTGAGTTCACACCACTGCACTGCAGCCTGGGCTACACAGCAATATTTCATCTCAAAAAAAAATAATAATATTTTAGATATTATAATTTTTACCTGTATATTCAACTAGTACTAAATTAACCAATATAGAAATATTGTTTTTAGCTTTAAGGCTTATGAAGGTTGTTTCAGGCATCACTGGAAACATAAAATAATGTGGTTGTAAAAATGTTCAAAAAAGAAGAATTAAGGTTTCACTTCAGTGGTAAAAATAGAAGCAATGAGAATTTAAGGACAGAAGGATTTTT
>NW_022301079.1:0-677 GCF_002776525.5 Piliocolobus tephrosceles | reverse complement strand
TTGTCACCCATGCTGGAGTGTAGTGGCATTGTCAGCCATGCTGGAGTGTAGTGGCATTGTCACCCATGCTGGAGTGTAGTGGTATGATAGCAGCTAACTGAAGCCTCTGCCTCCTGGGTTCTAGAGATTCTCCTGCTTCAGGCTCTTGGCTAGCTGAGATTACAGGCACACACCACCATGCCCAGCTAATTTTTGTATTTTTAGTAGAGAGAGGAGTTCAGCATGTTGACCAGGCTGGTCTGGAACTCTTGACTTCAGGTGATCCACCTGCCTTGACCTCCCAAAGTGCTAGGACTACAGGCATGAGCCACCATGTCCAGCTAAGAACAGAAGGATATCATTGATGAATATAATTGATGGCTGGGAGAAATATGACTGAGATAACCCATAAGAAAGTATTTGCATATTAGAGGGGTACGATGGGCCTTCCTTGACAAAAGAAAGTTTAATAATCAAAGCCTAATTATTTTCAATAATGAAAATTCTAGATTTTCTACAGCTGAACAAGCTAAAATACACTAAATTTTACTATATATCAAATATTGAAGATAGACGTATTTTTTAAAATCTGCTAATAATAAATATTTATTTTAAGTATCTTAAGAGATATTTAATGGTTAAATAATTTTCCAGGTCACATGGCTAATAAATGTTATGGCTAGAATTTAAACTCAAAA
>NW_022301078.1:696-4396 GCF_002776525.5 Piliocolobus tephrosceles | reverse complement strand
GGAGCACTTTGAGGACTATGGTGAAAAACGAAATATCTTCAGATAAAAATGGAAAGAAGATTTCTGTGAAGCTGCTTTTTGCTATCTTTATTCAACTCACATAGATGAAGCTTTCCTTACATTACACAGCTTGGAAACTCCCACGTGAAAGGATACACGAAGGGATATTTGGGATCACATTCGGGCCTATAGTGAAAGAGGAAATATAGTCAGATCAAAACGGGAGAGAAGCTTTCTGAGAAACTGCTTGGTGACATGTGCATTCCACTCAGGCAGTTATAACTTTCTTCTCATAAGGCACTATTTGAACACAGTTTCTGTAAAACCAAAAGAGTGATATTCAGAGCACATTGAAGACTATGGCAAAATTGAAATGTCCAAAAAAAAAAAAAAAAAAAAAACAGAAAGAAGCACTCGAAAAAATTGCTCTCTGACATGTCCATTTTTACACAGGGTTAAAGCTTACTCTCCATTTCCCACTTTGAAAGTCGGTATTTGAGGGAAAGTCGGTCTTTGAGGGATCTGCGAAGGGATAGTAAGTGGCAACCGGAGGGCTGTGTTGAGCAAGGAAATGTCTTCCATCGAATATTTGAGAGAAGCTTTCTGTGCAACTATTTTGTGAAGTTCGTGTTCATCTCATAGAGTTAAATAATTCTTTGGATTGAGTAGTTTGAAATCACTCTTTCTGAGGAATCTGAGAAAGGACATTTGGAAAAGCTCTTTAGAATATCCTGAAAAAGAAATAACCTCAGAGAGAAACCAGAAGGAAGCTTTCTGTGAAACTGCTCTGTGTCACGTGAATTCTGCTCACACAGTTAAGCTTCACTTTTCATTGAGCAGTATCATAGCACTGTTTTTGTTTAGTCTGTGAAGGGACATTCTGAAGCGCTTTGAGGCTTACAGTGAGAAAGGAAATATTGTCAGATAGAAACTGGAGAGAAGATTTCTGAGGAGCTGCTTTGTGACGTGTGCATTCCACTCACAGAATTCCACACACAGAATTACATGTGCATTCCACTGACCTTTCTTCTCCTAGAGGATTCCGGAATCCCTTTTGGAGAAAAAGCTAACAGGAGACATTCAGGAGCATAGCGATGGCAATGGTGAAAAAGGAAATATACTCAGACAAAAACTGGAAAGAAGATTTCTGTGAAACTGCTGTGTGTTAGATATATTTATTCATCTCGCATAGTTAAAACTTTATTATATTACACATTTTGGAAACTCCGTCATGCACCGATCCACGAAGGGAATTTTGGGAGCACATTCAGGCCTATGGTGAAAGAGGAGATATCTTCAGATAAAAAGTGATTAGAAGCTTTCTGAGAAGTGACTTTCTGATGTATGCATTCCACTCAGGGAGTTATACCTCTTTTTTCACAAGGCAGTGTTTGAACACTGTTCCTGTGAAACTGAAAAAGTGATATTTCAGAGCTCATTGAGGACTATGGTGAATAGTGAAATATACTGAAATAAAATCGAGGAAGAAGCGTTCCAAGAATCTGTTCTCTGGTATGTGTATTCACTTCACATGTGTAATGCTTACTCTATGTTACCAGTTTCGAAACTCTGTTTTTAAGAATCTGTGAAGGAATATTAAGTGACAGCTGGAGGCTTGTGGTGAGCAAGGAAACGTCTTCTGCTGAAACCTGCAGAGAAAGTTTCTGAGCAACTGCTTTGCGATGTGTGTATTCGTCTCATAGAGTTAAACCGTTCTTTGGATTGAACAGCTTGAAATCACTGTTTTGTGGAAACTGAGGAAGGGCATTTGGGAACGATCCTTAGAACATGGAGAAAGAAATATCCTCAGGTAAAATCCACATGGAAGCTTTCTGTGAATCTGCACTGTGTCGTCTTAATGGCTCTCACTCAGTTAAGCCCCTCATTTCATTGAGCAGTTTTCTAACCCTGTGTATGCTAAGGGCGTGACGGGATATTCAGTAGCACTTTGAGGCTTATGGTGAATAAGGAAATATGTTGAGACCAAAACTGGAGAGAAGCTTTCCGAGGAACTGCCTTGTGACATGTGAATTCCACTCACAGTGTTATACCTCTCCTCTCATACAGCGTCAGGAAAACCCTTTTGGAGAAACAGGTATCACGTGATATTCGGGAGCATGTTGATGCCGATGGTTAAAAGGGAAACAGACTCAAACTAAAACTGGAAAAACTTTCCAGGAAACTGTTGTGTGATATGTGTAATCATCTCACATAGATAATGCTTTATTTACATTATGCAGCTTGGCAACTGTCATGGAAGGATCCACAAAGGGACCTTCGGGAACACTTTAGGACTATGGTGAAAAGCGAAATATCTTTAGATTAGAACGGGAAAGAAGCTTTATGTTAATCTGCTTTTTGCTATGTTTATTCACCTCACATAGATGAAGCTTTCTTTACATTACACAGCTTGGAAACTCCCTCGTGGATGGATCCGTGAAGGGATATTTGGGATCACATTCAGTCCTATAGTGAAATAGGAAATATAGTCAGAACAAAACCGGAGAGAAGCTTTCTGAGAAACTGCTTGGTGACGTGTGCATTCCACTCAGGGAGTTATAAGTTTGTTCTCATAAGGCATATTTTCAACACTGTTGCTGTAAAACCAAAAGTGTGATCTTCGGAGCACATTGAAGACTATGGCAAAATTGTAATGTCCAATAAAAAACAGAAAGAAGCACTCGAAGAAACTGCTCTCTAACATGTCAATTTTACACGGGGTTAAAGCTTTCTCTACATTTCCCAGTTTGAAAGTCAGTCTTTGAGGGTTCTGTGAAGGGATAGTAACTGGCAACCAGACGCTTGTGTCGAGCAGGGAAATGTAGAGAAAGCTTTATCCCCGTGTAAAATTCTCCGCATCTCTTTTTGAAGTTTGTGCTCATCGCATAGAGTGAGAGCGGGCTGTGAAAAGAGTATTTTGAAATCACTGTTTCTGTGGAATCTGAGAAAGGACATTTGGAAACACTCTTTAGAATATCCTAAAAAAGAAATAAACTCAGATAGAAACCAGAAGGAATCTTTCTGTGAAACTGCTATGTGTCACGTGAATTACGCTCACACATTTAAGCTTCTCTTTTCTTTGAGCAGTATCATAACACTGTTTTTGTTTAGTCTGCGATGGGACATTCAGGAATGCATTGAGGCTTACAGTGAGAAAGGAAACGTCTTCAGATAGAAACTGGAGAGAAGCTTTCTGAGGAGCTGCTTTGTGACGTGGGCATTCCATTCACAGAATTCCACTCAGAGAATGATGTGTGCATTCCATTCCCAGAATGACGTGTGTATTCCACTCACCTTTCATCACCTAGAGGATTCCGGAATCCCTTTTGGAGCAAAAGCTACCAAGAGAATTCGGGAGTATAGAAATGGCTATGATGAAAAAGGAAATATCCTCAGACAAACACTGGAAAGAAGATATCTGTGAAATAGCTTTGTGTTAGATATTTATTCATCTCGCATAGTTAAAACTTTTCTCATATTATGCAGTTTGGAAACTCCTTCGTGCACGGATCTGCGAAGGGACATTCGAGAGCACATTCAGGCCTATGGTGAAAGAGGAGATATCTTCAGATAAAAAGTGGATAGAAGCTTTCTGAGAAACGACTTTGTGATGTGAGCATTTCACTCAGGGAGTTATACCTCTTTTCTCACAAGGCAGTGTTTGATCACTGTTCCTGTGACTCCAACAAGGTGATATTTC
>NW_022301078.1:0-596 GCF_002776525.5 Piliocolobus tephrosceles | reverse complement strand
ATTTCTGTGTAACTGCTTTGTGTTAGATATATTTATTCATCTCGCATTGTTAAAACTTTTCTTATATTACGCAGTTTGGAAACTGAATCATGCAATGATCTGTGAAGGGACATTCGGGAACACATTCAGGCCTACGTTGAAAGAGGAGATATCTTCAGATAAAAAGTGTATAGAAGTTTTCTGAGAAACAACTTTGTGATGTATGCATTCCATTCAGGGAGTTATACCCCTTTTCTCACAAGGCAGTGTTTGAACACTGTTCCTGTGAAACCGAAAAAGGGATATATTGGAGCGCATTGAGGACTATGGTGTATAGTGAAATATACTGAAATAAAATCGAGGAAGAAGCATTCCAAGAATCTGCTCTCTGATATGTGCATTCACTTCCTAGCGTTACTGCTTACTCTATGTTACCCAGTTTCAAAACTCTGTCTTTGAAGAATTTGTGAAGGCATATTTAGTGATGTCCAGAGGCTTGTGGTGGGCAAGGAAACGTCTTCCGATGAAACATGTAGAGAAACTTTCTGAGCAACTGCTTTGCGATGTGTGTATTCCTCTCATAGAGTTAAACAATTCTTTGGATTGAACAGCTTGAA
>NW_022301077.1:5147-5607 GCF_002776525.5 Piliocolobus tephrosceles | reverse complement strand
TGATGTTAAGATACGATGTAAGGATGAATTTTATGGTATGTCAATTACACCTCAATTAAAAATGATGAAAAGGGGAAAGAAGTAATAGGTTTGCAGCTGTGACATGCTTTCTGTGATTTAGTAAATTTTAATATGAAAGTGAAAGTTGCACAATCTGAATGATCAACAAATCAAATATAGGTTAAAATATACCTATATGATGCAATTAACACATGAAAAGGTGTCCAGTATTATTAGTTATCAGTAAACTACAAATGAAAATAAAATAAATCCCTCTATTCATCAATCGTGAATAATTTAAAGAGACTGATAGTATTAAGTGTTGTCATAAATGTAGAACAAATGAAACTCTTCTATACGGTTCCTATAAAATAAAATACAAAGTATGAGTACTGTCAAAAAAGTATGGAAAGTCCTTATACAGATAAACATGGAATTACTATGTGACTTAACAATTCTA
>NW_022301077.1:0-5047 GCF_002776525.5 Piliocolobus tephrosceles | reverse complement strand
GTGACTTAACAATTCTACTCTTATGTATTTACAAAGAAATATGAAAATACATGTTTACACAAAACAAGCATACAAATGTTTTTAATATATACAAAACTAAAAACAACACAAATGTTTATCCATAGGTGAATGTGTAAACAAATTATTTTATAAGTCATACAAGACAATACTTCTCAGAAATATAATTGAACAAAATTATATTTAGAAAAAAGAATGAAAGAGAAAAAATAATCAATTCAAATAAATGGAAGACAGAAGAAAAATCATATGACAGATAATGGGCGCATATAATGAAAACAGTAACATTTAAATTTGTCAGTAATTAGAAGAAATTTAAACGAATATAATCTTTGACCAAAACATAGAATTTGGCAAAAAGATAAAAACATGTTTCTCTCTCTTTTTGTTTAAAGGGCATATCTAAATCATTAGGACAAGGACTGAAAATAATAAGATGGAAAGGCTGATAATAAGCACATATCAATGAAAAAAGGCTGTCATAGTAATTTTAATATAAAAATCATCTTTAATGCAAAAAATTAATAGAGATAAACTTGGCCAATAAAAACAACAAAAGATTACGTTTATCCAGAAGATATAATGATTTTGTAGTTGCAGGACTTGAATAACAATAGCCTTAATATACACTTAGAAAAATTAACTTAATGAGAAATTTATGAGTTCACATTATAAAGGGATATTTTAATGCACCTTTCTTAGGACATACTGAAAATAAAAAGTTTATTATTTGAACATAAAAATTGATATGTTTGATTAAATGGACATACATGTAACACTAACACTTTTAGACACACATGGAAGTTTTAAAAATGTAAACTGGTACAACCACTATGGAAAACAGTGTGGCAATTTCCTAAAGAACTAAAAGTAGAACTACCATTTGATCTAGCAATCCCACTATTGGGTATCTACCCAGAGGAAAAGAAGTCATTATATGAAAAAGATAATTGCATATCCATGTTTATAGCAGTAAAATGTAGAGGGCTATCTGCTTTTACAACTGAGCAGGCCATTCCCCCATTAACATTATAGTCCCGGTCTTGCAAACGAAGCTGGGCATTCCTCCTCTGCAAACAGGGAGGACAAAGGAGCCTACAAGACTGGCCTCAGTTGCAAATAGCAGACCCTGGGGGCTTGTTTATATGTAAACATCTTGGAAATTCAGAAAGTCAGGGAAAGATCAGAGAAACAACAATGTGTCTGGCGACTTGCTAACATTCCACAAAGGATGGTATAAAATAAAGCAGAGCCGTGTCTTTCGAGGTGGCCGCCACGTTTGTCTTGTCTTGTGTTGTCTTGTGTGTTCATTCCTTTGTTCAGGAAACACGCGGACCCCAACAGTAAAATTCATAATTGCAAAAAATTTGGAACCAGCCCACATGCCCACCAATCAACAAGTGGACAAACAAATTGTGACACACACACACACACACACACACACACATATACACACCATGGAATACTATTCAGCCATAAAATGGAACAAAACAATGGCATTCACATCAACCTGGATCGAATTGGAGACCATTATTCTAAGTGAAGTAAGTCAGGAATGGAAAACTAAACATAGTATATTCTCACTCATAAGTGAAAGCTAAACTATGAGGATGCAAAAGCATAAGAATGATTCAATGGACTTTGGGGACTTGGGGGAAAGGGTGGGAGGTGAGTTAAGGAGCTTGGCTGATGGGTGCACCTAAATCTCAGAAACCACCACTAAAGAACTTACTCATGTAACTAAACATCACCTTGTCTCCAAAATTCTGTTGAAATAAAAAAAAATTAAAGAAAAAAAATCAATTCACTAAACAAAAATTCCAGAACTCCAATAAGAAACTGATGGGCTCATAAAATGGCTGATCAGGATCAAGCAAAACAAAAAAATTAATTACACAAAATTAAATGATTGATAAAGATAAAAATTATTCTCTTCCTAACTCATAAATCAATTGATATTTCAAAGTATTTTTGTTATCCTGATCAATTTTTTTTGGCCACAGTTCAATTACAGTCAGTAAGTTACAGAAAAGTACCAAAAAATTATTTCATTCAATTTGAAATAAAAATAAGAACAGTTCAGAAGACATGGACTTATCCTGACAAAGAGATATTTACACTAAATGTTAATAAAAGTACTCTATATCTGTACTAGTGAAAAATACCTAAGACAGCATCTCAAAGGGATTTTTAATTTAAATGCTTATATTTGAAAGGAGGAAGAAAAATAAATAAGCTGGACATTCAACTTAATCATTGATGAATAAAATGGATATCAAAAGTAGATGAAAAATAATAATGACAAGAATGTAAACTAGTAAAGTAAAAAACAAAGATAGAGAATAACCAAGCCAGAAAATACAGTTCACTGAAAAAAAAGAGAGGGATGGAGGGGAGACAAAAAGGGAGAGCAAGAACAATAAAGGAAGAATGTGAGTGCAAATGAGAGCAAGACCGTGCCCTCACAAAACCAAGAAGGCACTAGTAAGTCATAATAGAAATCAAAATGGGATATTACTGCCACAAGCAAAATGATTAAACATATAAGAGGATATTATGTATTACTGTTTGTGTATATTCTTGAAAAGTTATATAAGTGAAAACATATTCTTTTCAAAGTACTAAAAGTGACTGCAGAAGAAATGAAACAAAATCTTAAGAGTCTTTTATTGATTACATAAATTTAAAAACTAAGTAATTTTTTAATCCCACAAAGAAAGCAATGGCTCCAAATGTCTTTATAGTCTAGTTTCAATTTTAAACAAATTTTTTCATGCAATCAGTATGGCAAGAACATTGTTTTCCAACCCATTTTATGAGTTTAGCATAACCTAATTTGAATCTGAAATCAGTATATTTCAAGAAAAAAAATCACAAGGTCTACTGAATCTTAAGATAAACAGTGTTTTTTTATATGCTGAGAAAGTGAACTTTTAATTTATAACTCAGTCACCGATATGCATGTTTGTTGATTGGCCTGGATTTTTTTTTTTCTATTTAAGATGAAGTCATTCATATTTTTACTTGTTTGTATCCTATGTCACTGTTTTAGTTTTCCAGAGTCATTTGTTCTGAGGCACCTCAAGTATACAATGACGATTTAGGGAAAAAGACTTTGAACGTATAAATGTGAAGTCTAGAATGTTATTTTTCCATGGTTTATAGGCTCAGCTTCTAATTTCTCAGTGGGTATGGAAGATCCTCTATCATCTCTGCTCAGTCTTCCTCTCATTCTTATTGCCTATTATTCTTCTAACAACAGTCAACTACTTCATGTTCTCCACACATACTCCCCTTACTGACACTGTGCATTTGCATGAGACTTTTCCCTCCCCTCTACTTGCTGATCACAACCCAGTTTTCCATGAGGCATTTTACAACCTTTGAATCCTCTCTAAATTTCCATGCATGTTTGTAAAAGCTTATTTGGTCCTTTATGCTTATTTATGTGTATACAGTAAGTAGAGCATTGAAATACATAAGCCCTAAACCATTTGTAAATTATTACATATATCAGGACTGTTAAGGAGTAAAATGTTCCCTATGGCATGTACTTTTTGTTTGTGTTAAAAACATATAACATAAAATTTTCTCTACTAACCACTTTTAAACACAGTTTTCTAATGTTAGGTATATATGTGTTTCTGTGAAACAGATTTTCAGAACTTTTTCATCTTGCAAATATGAAACTCTACAAAAATTCCAAGAACTCTAATAAGAAATTGATGAGCTCATAAAATGGCTAATCACTAACTGGTAGCACCTTGCTGTCCTTTGCACTCAAATTCTTCCTTTATTGCTCTTATTCTCCCTTTTTGTCTCCCTTCCATCCTTCTCTATTTTTTTTTTTTTTTTCAGTGAATTGTATTTTCTGGCTTGGTTGTTCTCTATTTATCTTTGTTTTTTACTTTACTAGTTTACATTCTTGTCATTATTGTATATCCATCATATATCCACTAAAAAACAACTTCCCTTTTTCCTCTCCCCTCAAACCCTAGCAACCACCATTTCACTCTTTGTTTACATGAACTCAACCACTCTAGATATCTCATTTAATAAGTAGAATTATACAGTATTTGTCCTTCTGTGACTGGTTATCTTCACTTTGCACAATGTCCCTTAGGCTTAACAGTGCTGCAGTCTGAGACAGGATTTCGTTTTACTTTTTAATATATCTAGGGTTTCCATTTCTTTGGAATGATCACTGTCTTAGATGTTTTCCTTTAAACAAAAAACACGAAAAATGAATCTTTACTACTAGGGATGCACTTTCAGTTATTTACTTGTTTGTGTTATGTTGGAGGAGCAATGTTCACAAAATATTTTTACTTATCTGTTGAATATTGTTGACAACAAGCGTAGAATACTGCAAAGGCATGATACACTGCAGATGTCTGAAGTGGAGACAGGATGGTCGTGATTTGCACTGATTTGTATTTTACTCATTTGTTAAGTGGATATATACAAAAGATTCATTTTTTGTGATTTTTTTAAAGGAAAACATCTAAAAAGTGATCATTCCAAATAATGATAATAATAATATAATTCATAATAATACAATGAAGCATGTAATTACATATGTATACATACAAACAATACATATATGTGTACATATACATGCTTCATTATATTATGTATTTCATATATATGAGATATATATGAGATACATACATATATTTCAGACTCTGGAATCCACTTCCTCTGCCATCAAATCTTGCTACAGTGAGGTTTTCCATGTTAGTAAGTATGGAATCCCAGTCAATATGAAACTTATCTGTAACCAACTGGCCTCCTGTCAATGTGTAATAGGATAGATAGATACACAGATATACTTAGAAACGTAGATTCAGCATTTCTACTATTTACCTTTCCAAAAATGCTTAATCTTTTGGAGTCAATATAAGGCAGTTTCAGCAAAAATCTGCAATGAAAAAGAAAAACAATAGTTGTATCTTTGTAAGTTAAATGCATATATAAATGTATACTTGGCATGCATACATCCAAAACAATAGCTAATGACTAGAAATGC
>NW_022301075.1:1502-6177 GCF_002776525.5 Piliocolobus tephrosceles | reverse complement strand
AGAGTTCCATAAATGCCTAAAGAGTACTTCATACCCAAAATCGTTTCTGCCAATCAAACTAGACTTACTCTGGTTCTGCATAACCAACTGTCAAATTGTTGTTCCATGAAGAAACGGTGGAATGGGTAGAGATCAGAATAGAGTGAATAACTGGTAAATATACTTCATGGCAGATAGTAACAGGATGTGGCATATGGCTATTTCCACATTTGTTTGCATAACATTTTTTTCACAGTTCTAAAGCACAAGAACCATTCTAAGCTGGTGAAAGCATAAGGCACATCTATGATCCAGGCCTCCAATTCGCTGTGGAGCAGTGGTTCTCAACCTTTACGGTATATCCAAACCACCTGGGGGTTTTTAACAGCATATAGCTGCCCAGGCTCTATTCTTGCAGATTCTATTTCAACTGGTCTGGAGTAAGAACGCATGCTTTCTTCACAGCCCCCCAGATGCAGCTAGGTTTGCAAACCACTGTCCAAGATGCTCTCACACTTCCGCTCAGTTCAACACACACTCACTGAGATTCTGAGCACTATGGATCAGGCTAAGTTAACAAGTCAGCCTCCACTCCCTAATAATATTGGCAAAGAAACCAATATCAGAGATTTATTCCAGTCCAAACCAAATAAATTACCGGGTGAAAAAAATGCCCTGGCATAGTTTGCCATACAAAACAACTTCCTGTATCTTCCCGGTCAGTAGCCTAGAGACTGACCCTGAGCCATGAGAATTCAGAACCAGGGGAAAATGCCAGTCTGAGGCATCTGCCACACTCCTAGCACACCCCCAAAAGTGCCCAGCTACATTTCACATCCACTGTCCTAACAGGTGTCAAAATAAGGAAGAGCAGTGCAATACAGAAAACAGAGCCTGCTGGGCATCAAAAGGCTGGGCAATTCCAGACCTAGCCCTGCTACCAATCGGTCTGGTCACTTCTCTCTGGTCCTGGTGTGGCCAACAGTTACGCGAGAGGGTGAGGTATAAAAACACAGATGTCGGGCAAGCTCCAACATCCAAAATACATAGAAATTAAAAAGCATGAAGGTAATATCAAGGAATATATGCCATCAACCAGAAAAGTCACTGAAGTATTCCTTTTTCCATTCTTAAGAAATCAAAAGTGGAAGCAGAAAATTGAGCAATCAGCCTACCAAGTTGACTGGGGCAACAGAATACACTCACGGATTCTGCTCACAACAGCGGGGGTGACAGACCAACAGGAGAACTGCAGGGCGTCCCTCTCTCCTCTGTCCACGCATGCCACCAGCACATGAGTGCGTCCACACGCAACGCCCAGTCTCCTGTTCCACTGACGCCAGCGTCCACTCACCACAAGCCTACTAAGTGCCACATGTGCTATGATGCTCTCTCATCTCATCATCATAGACATCCCTGCTGGAGGTGAGCATGTGATAGACAAAAATCACAGAGGCCTAGGGAGGTTGAGACCCGCATTCCCACTGTGGTGAGGGTGTGCTTGAGAGGGACCCCACGACTGGGCCCTCCATGCCGCTCTCCTCAGTAATCACTCCCAGACCAGAGCAGCGAGGGGGAATTTTCTTCCTCTCACTATTTTCAGCCCCTTGGCTGACCCAGCATTCCCCAGAAAGCTATGAAGTCCTGGCAGCTCTGAGGCCACAAAGCCATAAACGCACAGGACACACAGCCCATCTGTCTCTAATGGGTCTTTTACTTGTCATGCTGGTCATTTCTAAGAGCAGATGGCTTAAGAAAGACATGGCAAGTTACCACAAAATGATCCCTCCACTCCTCCCTGGGGGAAGGCTGACTAGCGAGCAGTCAGGCCGGCTTTCTTCCCCCACTCCCTGCATTCTTGTCCCCAAGGAGCCACAGACAATCCCACCAAATATAGGCAGGAGACAGCCGCCTCCTTCCTACAGCTGGAGAGGGGAAAGGTCCTCTCAGGCCTTTCTAACTGCATGAAAACCAAACTGTGAGCTGTACTGACCTGGGCCTCACCCATGTTGCAGGCATGTACAACACAGGTGCCCAGTGGTATCATCAGGCAGAACTACGAATGTGCTTTCCATCGTTTTCATACAATGATTCCAGAACCGCTATCCACACAGCTCCCCTTCTCACACATACGACGTGCTTCACGGATTACACAGCATTTTCACCACGCCCCTCCTCCGCTCCTCCCAGCAGCCTTGAGTGATCCCTTGAGTATACTTCCTCATACTGAGGTTTCAAACCAAAACTTTCCCAAGAACATCCAGCTAGTGTTAGAACCAGGATACGAGGGCTTCTGATTCTAGAACCAGTATTTGTGCCACTATTCCACATGGGCCCCTCCAGGGATTTCTGCCTGATCTTAAAATGCAGACAGCAAATCTGTCTCTCTACAGTCCTGGGGTTCCCTATAGACGAGAAGTAAATCTTCTAACAGAAAGCTTATACTTATTTGGAAGGTTACCTGGGATCTTTCTTTTAAGTTAGTTTGTTCATGTTTTGGAAAGATTGTTCCAATGACAATGCGGGGCATGAAGTGTAGAAAGGATTCCATGATGAGGCAGAGAAACAATTCGGTGGCTCTTACAACAGTTCACATGAGGCTTGAGGCACAACCAGAAAGGACAGAGGGAAAATGCATTGGAAAGAAATGCAAAATGAAGTCCACTCAGACCCAGGATGGAAAAAAAGTTGATTAAGGATGATGGTGGTTTCTAGTTCGAAAGACGGATGAACAAGGATGTCACGAACTACTGCAGAGTGGTATCTGGGGCCTGAGCACACCAGTTTGTTTAACCATTCACCTGCTGAGGAGTCTCCGGGCTGTTTCCAGTTTCTGGCCTTTATAAATAATGCCACTATGAACAGATACATAAAGTCTTTTGTGTGAACATAAGTCTTCATTTCTCTGGGATAACTGCCCATGAATGTGAGTGCTGCATCCTATGGCAATTGCACGTTTAGTTTTTTAAGAAACTGTCAAGCTGTTTTCCAGAATGGCTGTACCATCTTCCATTCCCACCAGCCAAGTGTGAGTGATCCCGTTTCCCGGCATCCTCACCAGCATTGGTGTTGTTACTACTTTTTATTTGTGGCATTCTGATAGGTGTATAGTGACGTGGCTTTAGTGTGCATTTTTTCTGACGGCTCATGATGTTGAACATCTTTTCATGTGCTTGTATGTTATCTGAAATGTCTCTTCAGGTCTTTTATTCATTTTCAAAGTAGATGGTTTGGTTTCACTGCTGAATTTTGATAGTTCTTTATAGATTATACATATGAGTCCTTTATCAGACATGTGATTTGCAAATAGTTTCTCCCAGTCTCTAGCTCCTCTCTTCATCTTTATTTTCCATTTTACATTTTAGTCCATGATCCATTTTGAGTAAATTTTTGTACTAGGTATGAGGTTTAGATCAGAGTTCAGGTTTTTTTGCTATGAATAATCAGGTAGCCAGTAACTTTTTTTAAGAGACAGGGTCTCACTCTGTCACCCAGGCTGGAACGTAATGACAAGATCAGAGCTCACTGCAGCCTCAACTCCTGGGCTCAAGTTGTCCTCCTGCCTCAGCCTCCTGGAGTAGCTGGGACCATAAACAGTTGTCCTCATGAATAGTTCATTTTTTTTTTGGGTTTTTTTTGAGATAGGGTCTTGTGCCATGTTACCCAGGCTGGTGTGGAACTCGTAGGCTAAAGTCATCATCCCACTTATATGGGGCCAGGCAGTGGAACATGCCTGTAATCACAGCACTTTGGGAGGATGAAGCAGGAGAATCACTTGAAACCAGGAATTCCAGACCAGCCTGAGCAACAGAGGGAGGCCCTGTCTCTGCAAAAAATTTTAAACATTAGCTGGGCATGGTATTGTACACCTGTGGTCTCAGCTACTTGGGAGGCTGAGGTGGGAGGATCTCTCGAGCCTATGAGGCTGAGGCTGCATTGAGCCATGATCGCATCACTACACTCCAGCCTGGGAGAAAGTGAGACCCTGTCTCAGAAAAAAAAAAAAAAAAAGAAAAGAAAAATATGCTAGAGCATCACCCGTATTAAAGACAGGTATTGTCTTTTTCAAAATTTAATTACAGTTATATAGTGGACATGTAAAATGTCCAGTTTGAAAGTTTGAAACATATACAACTCTAAATATTCTTACCTTAAAATTCTGATTCCTACCCAAGATAACGCATACTGTTTACATAAGTAACGCAATGCCTGGGCAACAACTAAAACTGTGTACGAGGGAGAAAAATGAGCATGTATGCCTATTAATTAAGGTATATTTCCCTCTTATTACATAAAAAAGTCATCACGGCAAACCCCTGTGACTATCTAAAGCAGGCCACCGTTTTACTTCTCTGTATTATAAAATGCAAGGCTAAAATTCAAATACTAAACATTTCCGGAAGCCAAGGGTAGTTTACTTAAAATAAATGCCTAGCGTCTATATCAAAAATATGAAAAAGCTAGCTACTTCATAGCCATTCCAATCTAAGCTCAACTTCTTTTTTAATTGACACATAACTGTGTACTGTACATATGTATGGAGTACACATAGTGATGTTATAATACATGTAATGTATGTGATCAGCATAATTAACATATCCACCATCTCAAACATTTATCATTTCTTTGTGTTGATAACGTTCAATACACTTTCTCCAATTATCTGGAACTACTTTTTTTTTTTTTTTTTTTTTTT
>NW_022301075.1:0-1402 GCF_002776525.5 Piliocolobus tephrosceles | reverse complement strand
TTTTTTTTTTTTTTTTTTTTTTTTGAGACAAAGTCTTGCTCTGTTGCCCAGGCTGGAGTGCAGTGGTGTGATCTCAGCTCACTGCAACATCTGCTTCCTAGGTTCAAGTTATTCTCCTGCCTCGGCCTCCCTGGTAGCTGAGGTTACATGCACCCACCACTATGCCCGGCTAATTTTTGTATTTTTAGTAGAGACGGGGTTTCACCAGGTTGGCCAGGCTGGGCTCAAACTCCTGACCTCAGGTGATCCACCCACCTCAGCCTCCCAAAGTGCTAGGATTACAGGAACAAGCCACCGCGCCCAGCCTGAAACTATATATTCTTGTGAACTATAGTCATCCTATGTTATAGAACACTAGAACTTATTCCTATCCAGGTATAATTTTGTATCCTTTAACAAATTTCTCCCTATCTCTCTCTTCCCCCACCCTTTTCACCCTCTAGGATCCTCTGTCTACTTTCAACTTCCATGAGATCCACTCCTTTTTGCCTTCCACATAAGAGAACATGTGCTGTGTAACTTTCTGTCCCTGGCTTATTTCATAATATCTTCCATTTCCATCCACATTGCTGAGAATAACAGGACTTCATCCTGTGTTATGGCTGAATAGTACTCCACTGTGTATCAAGACCACATATTCTCTATCCATCATCTGCTGTTGGACACGGAGGCTGGTTCCATATCTTGGCTATGGTGAACAGTGCTGCAGGAAACACAGAGGTGCGGATGCGCCTCCGAAACTGATTTCTTTTTCTTTGGGTATCTACACTATAGTGGGACTGCTGGATCACATTGTAATTTCATTTGCAGTTTTCTGAGGAACCTCCATACTGTTTGCCATAGTGGGTGCCCTAGCTTACTCTTACTCTTTTTCCTTTTTCTCTTTGAGACATAGTCTCACTGTTGCCCAGGCTAGAGTACAGTGGTGTAATCTCGGCTTGCTCACTGTAGCATCCGCCTCTCGAGTTCCAGTGGTTCTCATGCCTCGGGCTCCTGAGTAGCTGGGATAACGGGGGCCCGTCACTGCCCCTGGCAAATTTTTGTATTTTTTAGTAGAGATGGGGTTTCACCACGTTGGCCAGGCTGGTCTTGAACTCCAGGCCTCAAGTGACCCGCCCACCTCAGCCGCCCAACAGTGCTGGGACTACAGGTGTGATCCACCGCTCCCAGCTCATTTTTGTGTTTTTAGGAGAGACGTGGTTTCACCATGTTGGCCAGGCTGGTTTCAAGCTCCTGACATCAGGTGATCTGCCCGCCTCAGCCTCCCAAAGTGCTGGGATGTCAGTGTGCGCCCCGCGCCCAGCCAGCTGCTCTAGTGAACACCCCTACAGTGTGTAAGAGCTCCCTTTTCTCCATATCCTCGCCAGCACTTGTTATTTTTTGTCTTTTTGATAATACTCAT
>NW_022301074.1:0-1834 GCF_002776525.5 Piliocolobus tephrosceles | reverse complement strand
CACTAAACATGGAAAGGAACAACCGGTACCAGCCATTGCAAAAACATGCCAAAATGTAAAGACCATCGAGGCTAGGAAGAAACTGCATCAACTAACGAGCAAAATAACCAGTTAATATCATAATGGCAGGATCAAGTTCACACATAACAATATTAACCTTAAATGTAAATGGACTAAATGCTCCAATTAAAAGACACAGACTGGCAAACTGGATAAAGAGTCAAGACCCATCAGTCTGCTGTATTCAGGAGACCCATCTCACATGCAGAGACATACATAGGCTCAAAATAAAGGGATGGAGGAAGATCTACCAAGCAAATGGAGAACAAAAAAAAGCAGGGGTTGCAATCCTAGTCTCTGATAAAACAGACTTTAAACCATCAAAGATCAAAAGAGACAAAGAAGGCCATTACATAATGGTAAAGGGATCAATTCAACAGGAAGAGCTAACTATCCTAAATATATATGCACCCAATACAGGAGCACCCAGATTCATAAAGCAAGTCCTTAGAGACTTACAAAGAGACTTAGACTCCCATACAATAATAATGGGAGACTTCAACACTCCACTGTCAACATTAGACAGATCAACGAGACAGAAAGTTAACAAGGATATCCAGGAATTGAACTCATCTCTGCACCAAGCGGACCTAATAGACATCTATAGAACTCTCCACCCCAAGTCAACAGAACATACATTCTTCTCAGCACCACATCACACTTATTCCAAAATTGACCACATAATTGGAAGTAAAGCACTCCTCAGCAAATGTAAAAGAACAGAAATTATAATAAACTGTCTCTCTGACCACAGTGCAATCAAACTAGAACTCAGGACTAAGAAACTCAATCAAAACTGCTCAACTACATGGAAACTGAACAACCTGCTCCTGAATGACTACTGGGTACATAACGAAATGAAAGCAGAAATAAAGATGTTCTTTGAATCCAATGAGAACAAAGATACAACATACCAGAATCTCTGGGACACATTTAAAGCAGTGTGTAGAGGGAAATTTATAGCACTAAGTGCCCACAAGAGAAGCAGGAAAGATCTAAAATTGACACTCTAACATCACAATTAAAAGAACTGGAGAAGCAAGAGCAAACACATTCAAATGCTAGCAGAAGACAAGAAATAACTAAGATCAGAGCAGAACTGAAGGAGATAGAGACACAAAAAACCCTCCAAAAAATCAATGAATCCAGCAGTTGGTTTTTTGAAAAGATCAACAAAATTGACAGACCGCTAGCAAGGCTAATAAAGAAGAAAAGAGAGAGGAATCAAATAGACGCAATAAAAAATGATAAAGGGGATATCACCACCGACCCCACAGAAATACAAACTACCATCAGAGAATACTATAAACACCTCTACACAAATCAACTAGAAAATCTAGAAGAAATGGATAATTTCCTGGACATGTACACTCTTCCAAGACTAAACCAGGAAGAAGTTGAATCCCTGAATAGACCAATAGCAGGCTCTGAAATTGAGGCAACAATTAATAGCCTACCCACCAAAAAAAGCCCAGGACCAGATGGATTCACAGCTGAATTCTACCAGAGGTACAAGGAGGAGCTGGTACCATTCCTTCTGAAACTATTCCAATCAATAGAAAAAGAGGGAATCCTCCCTAACTCATTTTATGAGGCCAGCATCATCCTGATACCAAAGCCTGGCAGAGACACAACAAAAAAAGAGAATTTTAGACCAATCTCCCTGATGAACATCGATGCAAAAATCCTCAATAAAATACTGGCAAACCGGATTCAGCAGCACATCAAAAAGCTTATCCACCATGATCAAGTGGGCTTCATCCCTGGGATGCAA
>NW_022301073.1:0-1027 GCF_002776525.5 Piliocolobus tephrosceles | reverse complement strand
CAAAAAAAAAAAAAAAAAAAAAAAAGTGAGAGGAAAGAAAAGAAAACACTTTGGCCAGAAGTAGGGGCTCACACCTGTAATTCCAGCACTTTGGAAGGTGGAGGCAGAAAGACTGCTTGAGCCCAGGAGTTCAAGGACAGCCTACAGTCTGGGTGACACAGTGAGACACTATGTCTGCAAAAAAAGAAAAAAAGGCCAGGAGGCGTATGTGGCAGTGAGCTGAATGGGGTGTGAGAGAGAAAAGGTTACTTAACATTTTTATACCTATTGAATTGTATAACCTATGTATGCATTACAAATTTAAATGTGCAATAATGCGGACAACTAAAATGTGGGTATGCTTTGATTAGGACTTTGCATTTCCCATTTGCTCAAATTCCTCATGATTCTAGATGCAAATGAATAGAAATGCAAAATGTAAGGAGGCACAGGACTTCTGATACCCCTTTCTTCTTTCCATATTTTGTGCCTCTGCCTGTATTTTACCTTATGAGTCCATATGGATAATGAGCAAAATATTTTTCAGATGGATACCTGTGAACAAACATTGCAAGTTAAAGATATTTCTGAATCTTGGACCTCTTATTCATAGTGAAGCCCGCTCATGCATAATAAAGCAGAGATGAATGTAAAAGGTTG
The DNA here is from genome assembly GCF_002776525.5 of Piliocolobus tephrosceles. NCBI lineage: Eukaryota > Metazoa > Chordata > Mammalia > Primates > Cercopithecidae > Piliocolobus > Piliocolobus tephrosceles. The sequence continues at coordinate 388 of NW_022301073.1, read as the reverse complement.
TCACATAGATAATCAATTTCTGGTGAGCAATCATTAGAGGTAATGTAAAATGAGACAATTATTGCTTTTCATCATATCTTGAAAGAACTCCTACAGTCAATGATTTTGAAAAAAAAAAACATCTAAATTCACTTTTTTATTTTCTATAATGAAAAGATATTATCCAGTAGAAGTTCAAGAGTAAAATCTGAAGGCAGCTTATCTGACCTGGCCACATGGTCTTGCCACTTATTAAACATAACTTTCTACAAACTAACCTCTCCAGACCTCAGATCTTCAACTCTCTAAAATGGAAGCCTAGTAGTACTTATCTCTAGAACTGCAGCTGAACTGAGTATTTTAGGAAAGGAACAAATACACACATGATATGTATAGTCAGATTGTGAAC
>NW_022301072.1:424-5624 GCF_002776525.5 Piliocolobus tephrosceles | reverse complement strand
CACTTGAGCAGGCAGACTGCCCCTTCTCAGATCTCAACCTCCGTGTTGGGAGATCCACTGCTCTCTTCAAAGCTGTCAGACAGAGTCGTTCGCGTTTCACAGGCTTCTACTCCTTTAGCTGAGCCCTGTCCCCAGAGGCGCAGTCTACAGAGACAGGCAGGTTTCCTTGAGCTGCTGTGAGCTCCACCCAGTTCCAGCTTCCCAGCGGCTTTAGTTACCTACTTAAGCCTCAGCGATGGCGGGCGCCCCTCCCCCAGCCTCGCTGCTGCCTTGCGGTTAGATTGCCGCAGACTGCTGTGTTAGCAAGGAGAGAGGCTCCGTGGGCGTGGGACCCTCCTGGCCAGGTGTGGGATACAATCTCCGGTGTGCCGGTGTTACAGCGCAGTATTGGGGTGGGAGTTACCCGATTTTCCAGGTGTTGTGTGTCTCAGTTCCCCTGGCTAGGAAAAGGGACTCCCTTCCCCCTCGCGCTTCCCAGGTGAGGCGATGCCTCGTCCTGCTTCAGCTCTCGCTGGTCGGGCTGCAGCAGCTGACCAGCACCGATTGTCCAGCACTCCCGAGTGAGATGACCCCAGTACCTCAGTTGAAAATGCAGAAATCGCCGGTCTTCTGTGTCGCTCGCGCTGGGAGTTGGAGACTGAAGCTGCTCCTATTCGGCCATCTTGCTCCGCCCCTCGAAATGATGTGATTTAATTTAAAAGTGTGTAGACTGCCATTTGAGACTCTTCAATGCAAGACCAAAAGGGGCATCCCACGTATGCAAGACTCCTTCAGCATTCAAAAATCAATTAGCAGAATCCACCGTCAGAATACACTCAGGCCGCCGCCTCGCAGCGTTCGCTCCTCGCCCTGGTGCCTGGGCCGACTGGAGCGCAGCTGAGCAGCCTACAGAGCCGGGGTAGCCTCAACAATGGAGCCCCAACAACAGAACTTTTAAAGCTGTATTTATTGCTTAAACCCCAAAGTGAGATGTTATTTTTTATTTTGAATTAACTTAAGGCCAATGAGATTGAATCCTTTAATTTCCCATTTCAGCATCAAATGTGAAATTGCGCATACAATGTAGTCTAATTAAAAGCAGTTACATTTGTTTTACAGGAAAACTTTCCAGAGAATAACTTTATAGGTTATTGTGATTAGCATTTACTTCAAATATAAAATTAAATTATATAGATTTTATTGTTGGAAGAAAAGATAACGACATCAACTACTTTTATGCAGCTACTGTTAAATTTTCAATAAAAACAATAGCTGAAAATGTGAAATTGTTCTACTTTAATATTTATTTTTCTAATTCTAGTACTTTTACGAATTAGCTGCAACAATATTAAGGCATACCACCCTGTTCCATGCAGTTGTATACAATAGAAAGGAGGAGTGGAAAAGTCCATCCCATAGTACATCCTTCTTGTAGGGCTCATCTTGTTTTTAGTTCCGTGAAATTGCAAAAGATACTTATTTTTTTAAGTCTAAGTTTTATCTTATGTGAAATGGGTGGAAAGAACCTACCTCTAAATTTATTTCCAGAGCAAAATTCGCATCTTTATGTGATGTGTTTCACACAGAACCCAGAATATAATAGGAATCAATATTTTTACTTTCCACATAGAATGAAGATCTCTCGGTTTAGTGTTTATCAATAGATTAGGACAAATTTTGTTGTTGCTAGGACATAAAAGCATTGTAATAACATCTGTGCCTTTATTAATGAAGATACTAAAGCATTCCACTGATTATTCCAGTTTCCTAATATTCAGAGACAGGTTTACTTTTTGTTACCCCAAAACCCCAACTCTCCTATCCCTGTGAATAAGGAAGTTAATTAATTCCACCTCCTTTCCAGGAAGATGTGTCAGGGCCAACGTACATCCACAGATGAATTTCAGGACTACTTTACATACCTTCAAACCCCAGTGCTTCAGCTTTGTATGACAATATTTGAAAAATATTCCCTACATAAAAAAGCATTGAGGGTACCCCCTTGGGATAGAAAGCAATTTCTGTATCAGCCTGTGATGGGACATAGAATAGGCAGCCAATAACTATTACTATGATTGAATCATTCTGACTTTAAACAGTAAGCATTTATCTTCACAGTAGGTGACTGCCACTGTGCTATAAGAGTGAAAAAGAACTCTGAGATCAGCTGTGCCCACAGGGAGCTTATAGCCACATGAGAGAAGTGTTTCACAAATATGAAATAGTTAGAATAGATGCTACTTGACTTCACATACTTTTTACAAATACTGTTGCTATTTGGAGAAAGGGTGCAATCTCTGCTGGCTGTGATACACAAAAAGCCTACCATTTTCCTACCTTTTTTTTCAGCAGCTGTGTTTTCAACTAAGCCATAACATTTTGGCACATATTTCCCCACATCTTGACTTAGAGTTTCATGTCTTGACAGAGTATGTCAGAAATCTCAGAATGGGGAAATAAAGTCTGCAATTTACAAGGGTCAACTAATTATCAATGTGTATAAATTCCCAAGTTCAATTTGAATTGTATCTCCTTGCAAAATGGAATGTCAAAGAATGCTAAAATATTAAGACATAATTCTAATTTGTTATGTGACTTAAAAAAATCTAGGCCAGTAATAAGAAAATATATAAACAGAGAAGTATAACTCCCATTAAAATTAAAATGTACTCTGGTGGCCCATTTTTAAGTTTGCTCATTTGAAAGTGGAAGAACTCAATAAATTGGCAACTATTCAGCAATCTGTAGACAGGATTTCTGTATGAAAAGGTCCTGAGGCCAGGAGAACTCAGAGGACGTAACATCCATTTAACCTAACCTCTGGATTTAATAGATGAAGACTATTACAGAAAGTCTAACATATTTGCCATGTACAGAGAAGGTGGATTAGGGTGGTTATAGTCCATTTATCTTACAATTTAACCACTTTTATGAGTCATTTAATTGTGAAAACATCAAAAGTAAATGTACTTTGTTGCTATAACTTAGAACATTCAGAAATATGGCTATGTGGTATTTGAAATAGATGGAAATACAGTGATTTATAATAATAATAGCATTGATGTTGAATAATAAAATCTTTGAACATTAAGTAAAATAAATTGAAGGGCACATTTTATGTAAGAAATCTTTTTCATTTAGTAATGTGAGACTCAGATGACATTTCCAAAGTTTATCCGAAAAACATTTGCTGGAGTTCTAGATGGGTCAGGCATAGTCAAAATTCTTCACAGAAGTGTCAGGAGTGACTTGATTCAGAGCATCTATTGAAATGTCACCTTCAAATGTAGACCAGTGAGAGACGTGCGTTCATAATTTTCTTTCTGATAAATATTTCTTAAGCACTATGTGCCAGATACTATTAAAAGTAGATGAAGTAGTCATAGTCTCCACCCTCATGGAGCTTATACCTTAGTGGGGGAAAGATAGATGTTAAATGGATAATTGGTAATGAGATGATGACGTAGGAGTCTTGGGAGAGCAAACGGAATGGATGTGAGTGCAGAAGGCACGACCTGAGGGTGACTTGTACAGGGTGCGGAGGGATCTATCTACAGGGATGAGATTCAAAGTGAAAGTTAGTGAAAGAATTATTCTGCCATGTGGGAGAATCCAGATGAATAATGTCCCAGGCAGAGAGAATGGCAAGCATAGAAGGCTCAAGGTAAGGAAGATGTAATGTGTTACAGAAACTAAAAGGAGATTAAAAAGGGTCTGAGGTTAGTTAACCTGAGAAGAACGGCTCCAAATGAGAATGATGGATCAAAAGGAGTGAGATCATTCAAGATGACAAGTTTGGTATTTTGTAAAAGTAAATGAGAATTATATGAAGGGCTTTAAAGAAAATGCTTTATTGACACATAAATAACGAATTATAAAATTCACACATTTAAAGTGCAAAGCTCAATGATTTTAGTAAAGAGTTGTGCAACCCTCAGTATTATCTAATTTTATTGTAGTTAAATATACGTAAAATCTAGTATTTAAAGTGTTTGATTTTATGGCATTAACTACAATCAGTGTTATTCAACCACCTGCATTATCTAATTTCTGAACTTTTGTTACCCTGAATGGAACTCTCATATTCATTAAGTAGTGACTCTTATTATTCCTCTTCCATGCTCCTGTAAACCACAAATCTGCTTTTTCTTGCTATACATGTGTCTACTCTGGATATTTTGTATAAATGGTATCCTATAATATGTGGCTTTTTGAGTCTGGCTTCTTCCATTTAGCATAACGTACACTAATGTTCATAGAAGCTCTATTTACAGTAGCCAAAGGGTGAGAATAACACAAATGTGTATCAAAAAAAAGAAATGATAAAAATGTGTCATATGTATACAATGGAATGCTATTTAACCGTAAAAAGAATAATGTTATGATACATACTAAAGAATGAACCTTAAAACATTAGAATTGTAGTACAATTTGTATGAAGGGTTTCTAAACAAGATGTCAAATAATATGATTTACTTTTGAACACATCTCAGAATGCCCCATTGATCTCTGTATGAAGACTGGATTGAAGGGAGAAAAAAAAAAGGAAATACCAGCTGAAAAGCGACTGCAGTCGCCCAAGTGAGATATTGCGTTTGTTTAGAGTAGGAAAGTTACAACAGAGGAGGGAGAAGTGATACATTAGAAACATATTTAGAAATAGAATAATTGTGCTTTGTGCTTTATTGAATTTAGGGACTGAAACAGAGAAATCAGTGCAGACACACAAATATGGAATGCAGCTCTGTCACTATGATGTAGAAGAAAAAGATTTGGGGGAGAAAGGATAAGATGAGATTAAGTTCAGCATTGTGTGTTGATGAGGATGTGGGCGAACTAGAACTCTCAATGGAGGCGTATTTCTATAAATGGTATTTTACACGGAAATAGAATTTATACTACTACTTGGAATGTTTGTTGAGCATTATCTTTAAAAAAAACAAATACGCACATGAAATATACCCTAGTAATTTTATAATACATACCCAATAGGAATAAGCACATATATTTACAAAAAAGTGTTATTGCAAGATTATTCGTAACATTCCAAAACCAGAATCTACCAAAATTCCCACTGACAGTGGAATGATTGAATTAATTGTGACACTATCATACAAAAGAACACTGTAAAACAACAAGCAAGCTCTAGCTGCATGCAACAACATAGATAGATATTGAAAATATCATGTGGATTAACAGCAGCCTGATACAAATGAGCACA
>NW_022301072.1:0-324 GCF_002776525.5 Piliocolobus tephrosceles | reverse complement strand
ATTGAATTAATTGTGACACTATCATACAAAAGAACACTGTAAAACAACAAGCAAGCTCCAGCTGCATGCAACAACATAGATAGATCTTGAAAATATCATGTGGTTTAACAGCAGCCTGATACAAATGAGCACATATGGTATGATGGCAACCATTACAAAGTTTCAAAAGAAGCAATTCAGGTTCTACGAATTCAGGGTAAGTTATCCTGGGATGGGGGAAAGAGGCTTTAACAGGAAGATGGCATGAGGATTTCTGGGATTCTCCCCTCCCTGACCACTCCTGTCTTAGTGGCTCCACAACTCTTAACATATTATAAACAATTT
>NW_022301071.1:19928-35394 GCF_002776525.5 Piliocolobus tephrosceles | reverse complement strand
CTTGTCTTTGGTTCTGTTGATATGCTGGATTACGTTGATTGATTTGCAAAGCAAATCTTTCTCCATGTTCTAAGGATCGTTTACAAATGTCCTTCCTGAGATTAAACAAAAAGAATGATTTCAAGCTGCTCCAACAAAGAATGGTATAACTCTATGAGATGAATACACACATCGCAAAGCAGTTGCTCGGAAAGTTCCTCTGCAGGTTTTATCAGAAGACGTTTCCTTCCTCACCAAAAGCCTCTGGCGTCACTAAATATCCCTTCACAGATTCTTCAAAGACAGAGTTTCAAAACTGGGCAACATAGAGTAAACATTAACTCTGTGAAGTGAATGTACATATCAGAGAGAAGATTCCTGGTACGGTTCTTCCCTGATTTTATTTCAGTATATTCCACCATTCGCCATAGTCCTCAATGTGCTGCAAAATATCACTTTTTCGGTTTCACAGGATCAGTGTTCAAACGTTGCCTTGTAAGAATAGAGATATAACTCCCCGGGTGGAATGCATACATCACAAATTAGTTTCTCAGAAAGCTTCTATCCAGTTTTTAACTGAAGATATCTCCTGTTTCACTGTGTGCCTGAATGTGCTCCTGAATGTCCCTTCGCGGATCCGTGCATGACAAAATTTCCAAACTTCATGATATAAGAAAAGTGTTAACTATGCGAGATGAATAAATATATCTAACACAAAGCAGTTTTACAGAAATCTTCTTTCCAATTTTTGTCTGAGGATATTTACTTTTTCTTCATAGCTGTTCCTATACTCCCGAATGTCTCTTGGTAGCTTTTTCTCCAAAAGGGATTCTGGAATCCTCTAGGAGAATATAAATATTTCTGTGAGTGTAATGCACACGTCATATGCAGCTCCTCAGAAAGCTTCTCTCCAGTTTCAATCTGAAGACGTTTCCTTTCTCACCATAATCCTCAATTGCTCCTCAATATCCCTTCACAAATTAAACAAAAACAGAGTTATGATACCGCTCAATGAGAAGAGAAGCTTAACTGTGTGAGTGGAAGTCACATGATACAGAGAAATTTCACAAAATCATTCCTTCTGGTTTGTCTCTGAGGTTATATCTATTTCAGAATATTCTAAAAAGCGTTTCCAAATGTCCTTTCTCAGATTCCACAGAAACAGTGATTTCAAACTGCTCAATCCAAAGAATGATTTAACTGTATGAGATGAATACAAACATCACAAAAGAGTTGCGCAGAAAGCTTCTCTCCAATTTTCGATGGAAGACATTTTCTTGCTCGACACAGGCCTCTGTTTGCCAATTACTATCCCTTCGCAGAACTCTCAAAGACCGACTTTCAAACTGGGAAATGTAGAGTAAGATTTATCCTTGTGCAAAAATTAAATGTGTCAGACAGCAGTTTCTTCGTGTGCTTCTTTCTGTTTTTTTATTGGACGCCATTTCACTTTTTGCCATAGTCTTCACTGTGCTCTGAATATCACCCATTTGGTTTTACAGGAACAGTGTTCAAACTGTGCCTTATCAGAAGAAAGTTATACCTCCCTGAGTGGAATCCACACGTCACCAAGCAGATTCGCAGAAATCTTCTCTCCAGATTTATCTGGCTATATTTGCTATTTCACCATAGACCCGAATGTGATCCCAAATATCCCTTTGCGGATCCATCCACAAGGGAGTTTCCAAGCTGCGTAATGTAAATAAAGCTTCATCTATGTGAGATGAATAAACATAGCAAAAAACAGATTCACAGAAAGCTTCCTTCCAGTTTTTATCTGAAGATATTTCCTTTTTCATCATAGCCCTGAAATTGCTACTGAAAGTCCATGGATCTGTCCGTGACATTTTTCAAGGTGCGTAATGTAAAGAAAGCTTTATCTATGTGAAATGGTTACACATCTCAGAGTAGTTTCCTAGAAAGCTTCTTTCCAGTTTTTTTCTGAGGATATTTCCCTTTTCATCATTGGCATCAGCATGTTCCTGAATATCACTTGGTAACTGTTTCTGCCAAAGGGTTTCCCCAAAACTGTATGAAAAGAGAGGTATAACACTGTGAGTGGAATGCACAAGTCACAAAGCAGTTCCTCAGAAAGCTTCTCTCCAGCTTCTGTCTGAACATATTTCCCTTTACACCATAAGCCTCGAAGTGCTCCCGAATATCCCATCACATGCTAAACATACACAGGATTACAAAACTGCTCAATGAACGCAGAGACTTAACTCAGCGAGACGAATTACTCTACATAGAGAAGGTTCACAAAGCATCCTTCTGGATTTTACCTGAGGATATTTCTTTCTCCACATTCTAAGGTTTGTTCCCAAATGTCATTCCTCAGATGCCACAAAAATAGTGATTTCCAGCTGCTCAACCCAAAGAATGGTTTAAATCTATTAGACAAATGCACACAAGCAGGGCAGTTGCACAGGAATTTTCTCTGCAGGTTTCATCGGAAGTCGTTTCCTTGCTCACCACAAGCCTCCTGGCGACACTAAATATCCCTTCACAGATTATTCAAAGACAGATTTCCGAAACTGCGCAACATAGAGAAAGCATTAACTGTGTGAAGTGAATGCACATATCAGAGAGCAGGTTCTTCGGACGCTTCTACCTCAATTTTATTTCAGTATATTTCACTATTCACCATAGTCCTCAATGCACTCAGAAACATCATCTTTTCGGTTTCAGAGGAACAGTGTTCAAACACTGCCTTGTGAGAAAAGAGGTAAAATTCCCTGACTGAAATGCATACATCACAAAGTAGTTTATCAGAAAGCTTCTATCCAGTTTTTACCTGAGGCTATCTCCTCTTTCACCATAGGCCTGAATGTGTTCCCGAATGTCCCTTCACTGATAAGTGAATTATGGAGTTTCCTAACTGCCTAATATAAGAAAAGTTTTAACTATGTGAGGTGAATAAATATTGCTAACAAAAAGCAGTTTCACATTAATCTTCTTTCCAGTTTTCTCTGAGGATATTTTCCTTTTATCCGTAGCCACCCCTATACCTTGAATGTCTCTTGGTAGCTTTTTCTCCAAAAGGTATTCTGGAATCCACTAGGAGAAGAAAGGTATATTTCTGTCAGTGGAATGCACGTGTCACAAAGCACCTCCTCAGAAGGCTTCTCTCCAGTTTCTATCTGAAGACATATCCTTTCTCATCGTGAGTCTGAAAGCGCTCCTGAATAATGCAACTCAGACTAAACAAAAACAGCATCATGATACTGCTGAATGAAAAGAGAAGCTTAACTGTGTAAGTGGAATTCACGTGACACAGAGCAGTTTCACAGAAAGCTTCCTTCTGGTTCCTCTCTGAGGTTATTTCTTTTTCAGGATATTCTAAGGAGCATTTCCAAATGTCCTTTCTGAGATTCCACAGTAACAGTAATTTCAAACTGCTCAATCCAAAGAATGATTTAACTCTATGAGATGAATACAAACATCACAAAAGACTTGCACAGAAAGTTTCTCTGCAATTTTCGATGAAAGACATTTCCTTGCTCGACACAGGCCTCAGGTTGTCACTTACTATCCCTTCGCAGAACCTTCACAGACCGAATTTCAAACTGGGAAATATAGAGTAAGCTCTAACCATGTGAAAAAAATGGAAATGTCAGAGAGCAGTTTATTGGAGAGCTTCTTTCTGTTTTTTATTGGACATCATTTCAGTTTTTGCCCTAGTCTTCAATGTGCTCTGAATATCACTCTTTTGGTTTACAGGAACAGTGTTCAAACTGTGCCTTATGGGAAGAAAGTTATTACTCCCTGAGTGAAATTCTTACGTCACCAAACAGTTTCTCAGAAATCTTCTCTCCAGTTTTTATCTGACTATATTTCCTATTTCACCATAGGCCTGAATGTGATCACAAATATCCCTTCGTGGATCCATCCACGAGGGAGATTCCAGGCTGTGTAATGTAAAGAAATCTTCATCTATGTGAGATGAATAAACATTGCAAAAAGCAGATTCACAGAAAGCTTCTTTCCAGTTTTTATCTGAAGATATATCCTTTTTCATCATAACCCTGAAGCTGCTACCGAAGGTCCCTCGGTGATTCTGTCGACGACATTTTCCAAGGTGCATAATCTAAAGTAAGCTTTATCTATGTGAGATGATTACACACATCACTGAGTAGTTTCCTAGAAAGCTTCTTTCTAGTTTTTGTCTGAGGCTATTTCCTTTTCACCATCGGCATCAACATGCTCCCAAATATCACTTGGTACCTGTTTCTACAAATGGGTTTCCCCGACGCTGTATGAGAAGAGAGGTATAACACGCTGAGTGCAATGCACACGTCACATAGTAGTTCTTCAGGGAGCTTCTCTCCAGTTTCGGTCACAACATATATCTTTTTTCATCGTAAGCTTCAAAGTGCTCCCGAATAAACCATCACAAGCTAAACATACACAGGATTAGAAAACTGCTCAATGAAAAGAGAGGCTTAATGGAGCGAGAGGAATTAAGATGACACAGAGCAGTTATACAGAAAGGTTCCTTCTGGATTTTACCTGAGGATATTTCTTTCTCCATATTTAAGGATCGTGCCCAAATATCCTTCCTCAGATGCCACAGAAACAGTGATTTCAAGCTGCTCAGTCCAAAGAATAGTTTAACTCTATGAGTCAAATACACACATCACCAAGCAGTTGCTCAGAAAGTTTCTCGGCAGGTTGTATCGGAAGATGTTTCCTTGCTCACCACAAGCCTCCAGGTGTCACTAAATATCCCTTCACAGATTCTTCAAACACAGAGTTTCGAAACTAGGGAACATGGAGTAAGCATTAACTCTGTGAAGTGAATGCACCTATCAGAGATCAGATTTTGGAACGCTTCCTCCTCGATTTTATTTCAGTATATTATAATATTCGTCACAGTCATTAATGCACTCAGAAATATCACTTTTTCTGTTTCACATGAACTGTGTTCAAATGCTGCTTCGTGAGAAAGGAAGCACTCCCTTAGTGGAATGCATATATCACAAAGTGTTTCCTATCTGAAGATATCTCCTCTTTCTCCATAGGGCTGAATGTGCTCCAGAATGTCCCTTTGCAGATCCGTGCATGACGGAGTTTCTAAACTGCGTAATATAAGAAAAGTTTTAACCATGTGAGATGAATAAATATATCTAACACTAAGCAGTTTCACAGAAATCATCTTTCCAGTGTTTGTCTGAAGATATTTCCTTTTTCACCGTACCACTTCCTATACTCCTGAATGTCTCTTGGTAGGTCTTTCTACAAAAGAGATTCCGGAATCTTCTAGGAGAAGAAAGGTATATTTCTGTGAGTGAAATGCACAGGTCACAAAGCAGCTCCTTAGAAAGCTTTTCTCCAGTTTCTATCTGAAGACGTTTCCTTTCTCACTGTAACCCTCAAATCACTCCTGAATATCCCTTCACAGACTAAACAAAAACAGTGTTATGATACTGCTCACTGAAAAGAGAATCTTAACGGAGTGAGTGGCATTCACGGGACACAGAGCAGTTTCGCAGAAAGCTTCTTTCTGGTTTCTCTCTGAGGTTATTTCTTTTTCAGGATATTCTATAGGGCATTTCAGAATGTCCTTTCAGAGATTCCACAGAAACAGTGATTTCAAACTGCTCAATCCAAAGAATGATTTAACTCTGTGAGATTAATGCAAACATCACAAAAGAGTTGTGCAGAAAGCTTCTCTCCAATTTTTGATGGGAGACATTTTTTTGCTCTACAAAGGTCTCTGGTTGCCACTTATTATCCCTTTGCAGAACCCTCAGAGGCCGACTTTCAAACTGGGAAATGTAGAGTAAGATTTAATGCCATGAAAAGAATGGGCATGTCAGAGAGCAGTTTCTTCGAGTGCTTCTTTTTGTTTTTTATTGGAAGACATTTCACTTTTTGCCATAGTCTTCAATGTGCTCCGAATATCACTCTTTTGGTTTTAAAGGAACAGTGTTCAAACTGTGCCTTATTACAAGAACATGAAAACTCCCTGAGTGGAATGCACACATCACCAAGCAGTTTCTCAGAAAGCTTCTCTCCAGCTTTTATCTGACTATATTTCCTATTTCACCATAGGCCCGAATGTGATCCCAAATATCCCTTCGTGGATCCATCCATGAGGGAGTTTCCAACTGCATAATGTAAAGAAGCTTCACCTATCTGAGATGAATAAACATAGCAAAAAGCAGATTCACAGAAAGCTTCTTTCCATTTTTTATCTCAAGATAATTCCTTTTTCATCATAGTCCTGATTGGGCTCCCGAATGATTCTTCTTGCATCCGTCCATTAGAGTTTCCCAGCTACGTAATATAAAGATAGCTTTATCTATGTAAGATGATTACACATAACACAGAGTAGTTTCCTAGAAAGCTTCTTACCAGTTTTTGTTTGAGACTATTTCTCTTTTCACCATCAGCATCAATATGCTTCCGAATATCACCTGGTACCTGTTTTTCAAAAAGGGTTTCCGTGACACAGTATGGGAAGAGAGGTATAACACTGTGAATGAAATGTACAAGTCACAAAACCGTTCCTCGGAAAGCTTCTCTCCAGTTTGTGTCTGAACATATTTCCATTATCACCGTAATCCTCAAAGTGCTCCTGAATATCCCATCGCAGGCTAAACATACACAGGGTTAGAAAACTGCTCAAAGAAAAGAGATGCTAACTGAGTAAGAGCAATTAAGATGACACAGAGCAGTTTCACAGAAAGCTTCTTCCTGGATTTTACCTGAGGATATTTCTTTCTCCATATTCTAAGGATCGTTCCCAAATGTCCTTCCTCAGATTCCACAAAAACAGTGATTTCAAGCTGCTCAATCCAAAGAATGTTTTAACTCTATTATACGAATACACATCGCAAAGCAGTTGCTCAGTACGTTTCTCTGCAGGTTTCATCGGAAACCTCTGCAGGTTTCATTGGAAGGAAACAGGGAGGGTATGCAGTAGATACCTCCTCCACAGTTTTAGAGGGAAAACCCCTACCACAAGGGACCACCTCACAGCAGGCAGAACACACTGCACTAACCAAGGCACTCCTACTATCAAAAGGAAAAACAGTAAACATATACACAGATTCTAAATATGCTTTTCTAATCACACACACACATTCAGTCATCTGGAGAGAGGGTTTTTAACCACCGGCGGTACCCCTATTATTAACAAAAACCAAATACTCAAACTACTAGATGCACTGTCGGCACCTTCCAAGGTAGCCATTATACATTGTAAAGGTCACCAAACTTCATCTAACCTGGTAGCAGCTGGCAAAAATTTCGCTGACGTCACTGCCAAGTCAGCCGCCGGATTTTCCACCCCTAAGCCTCCTTCTGTCTGTTTTCTCTCCCCCAAGCATGCCCCTAATTACACTCAGGAAGAAAAGGCTAAGCTATTACAAAATCCAACAGCCAAACTAACTACAGGTAACTTGATATATATTAATAACAAATTAGTCATTCCTGAAACACAACTCCATACCATTCTAACAGACATACATGATTCTTTACATATAGGATCCAAAGCCTTATACAATTTTTTAAATCCCCTCCTCCATTGTCCAACACTACAAAAACACTTACTTACAATCAACCAGCAGTGCTCTACCTGCCTAAAGGCAAATCCTCAAGGAGCATTGCGTAATCCCCATCCCCACCATCAACTCAGAGGACACGAACCACGTGAAGATTGGCAAATTGATTTCACACATATGCCAAGACATAAATAATTCATATACTTCTTAACCTTTGTGGACACCATTTCAGGGTGAAGAGAGGCCTCTCTGCCCGCCTCTTTGGCGAACTACCTCTCATATCTCACTCTTCTCAGACAACTCCTAAGACAACACGATAAGTTAGCACACCCTCCTCCAACATACGTCTACAACCCACATCTCTCTCTCAGTCCCGGAGACTAAGTATACATAAAAGATATCCAAGCCAAAGACTTACAGCCCAGGTGGAAAGGCCCATACACTGTCCTCCTGTCTACACATACAGCAGCAAAACTCCTAGGACACATGCATTGGATTCATATTTCCCAGCTAAAAAGGGCCCCCACCGAGAACAATCAGTGGACATCAGTTCAACTTTCCCCCACTTGCCTCAAACTTACAAAACTTCCTTGACTATCTCATGCTCCCCGACCCCTGGTGCTTGGCTTGCTTTCTCACCATCCTCTACATAAACCTATCAGACTTTCAATACATAACCCCAGACCCATATCTACATCCAGACAATAGTCCAGAGCAGTGGTTCTCCTGTCTCCTAACCTTCATCGAACATGTTCAGTGGCAAGGGACACTCTGCGACTACACTGAAAATGAAGTCTCATTTTATACTTATATTGCTGTCTCACTCATACACTCAGACCTTTGCTAGTCCGCCTACTGTATGGCAATTTTTTTTTTCATCACTGAAACTTGGTCACAAGACAGCTGAACACACTCAGTAATACATAGTTCTGCCCGTTGTCTTCCTTAAGGCTGTCAAACTTCTCTCCGGACAATAGAGACCCCTTCTCATGGCTCACACTTATCTGCCAAGGTCTAAACTTAACATACACTGTGAATATAACCAATCTCTCCCATTGCTTCCTCTGTGAGGCTTTAGAAGGCCCCCCCTAGTGGCAGCCCCCTGCCCATGGCCTTCAACACAACTCGTCAAACATCCCACAATTTACTCACACTCCAGGCGCCACTATACCAAAATCCAAATAGCCCAATCCTTCCTTTTTGTTATTCAACCCCAAATTCATCCTGGGGTAATCATACTCACGTGCCCAATGGAGGCCAAACAGCCCCCATTGGAGGCTATTTCTGGTGCAGGGGTCCCTTTCTAAAACCTTTAACCAAACTGTCACAACTCAATCTCAATCTCTCTGTGTCTCAGTATCCTTAGTGCCCAGCCTCACCCTGTATAGCAAGGCTGAACTAGTCGAACTGACACTGCAGCTACACCCTCCTGCCAATCGCTTACAAAAATGGGCTGTTTTCCTCCCTCTAGTTATTGGAATCAGCTGAAAGCCTGGCCTCCCTGCAGTGCCGAACTACCTCAATAGCCCAAGTAGCTACCCAAAACAGGCAAGCCCTAGACTTGCTTACAGCTGAAAAAGGAGGCACTTGTCTCTTCCTTGGGGAAGACGGCTGCTATTATGTTAGCGAGTCAGACCTAGTAGACACTAACATTCAAACCCTCAAGAAAATAAAAAACTGAAATAGAGAACATTAATACCCCAACCTTGCCAGGACCTTCCTTCTGGGTTTTGCCCATATTCCAACAAATGCTTCCATTCCTCATTCCTATACTAATACTGTGCCTTATTTTATTCTTCATCCATACGTCCAAATACCAACCATAGTCCCCGACCTTAATGATGCCGCTTAACAGCAGAAAGTAGCCAGAAAGTCCATGGCACCCCTTATCACTCTTATGAATAAAAGGTTGGAATGTTTGGATAAACAGAGGCAAGATGGCACATTTCCGGGTTCTTCATCACCAACTTTTCCTGCATGTGCAAAAATGCAGCCGGCACCTGGGAAGGTGCAGACCAACCGGGCATGCCCCAGGTGACGCCAGTACAAAGAGACAATGATTTACCTGGTCGCACGTACGGAACGCCCCTGACACGCCCGTGCCTCGCCTATTGCCTTCCCACTCCTAGAAAAGCCGTTCCCAGTGAGCGTCTCACGCGGACATCCCAGCCCCCCAGTCCTGTCGGGACTGCATTAGGAATTCCATCTGAGAGCTCCACAGGGCGACTCTCTTGGCTTCCTTTGCCGGAGGCCGAAAGACCTCTCCCTACCCACCTTCTTCCCTGAAGCTAGGTGACCAACAATAAATTTGCAGTTTTGCTCATACGCTTGCGTACTCACCGGTTCTTTTGTGCTCGCTCTGGTGATCTCAGTAAAACAAATCTGTAAGGAGAGGCTTAACTAAGCGAGAGAAATTAAGACGACAGAGAGTAGTTTCACAGAAAGCTTCCTTCTGGATTTTACCTGAGGATATTTCTTTCTCCATGTTCTAAGGATCGTTCCCAAATGTTCTTCCTCAGATTCCACAAAAACAGTGATTTCAATCGGCTCAATCTAAAGAACGGTTTAAATCTATGAGAGGAATACACACATCGCAAAGCAGTTGCTCATAAAGTTACTCTGCAAGTTTCATCTGAAGATGTTTCCTTGTTCACCACAAGCCTCCGGGCGTCACTAAATATCCCTTCACAGATTCTTCCAAGACAGAATTTGAAACTGGGCAACATAGAATAAGCATAAATTCTGTGAATTGAATTCACATATCACGGAGGAGATTCTTGGAACGCTTCTTTCTCGATTTTATTTCAGTATACTTCACTATTTGCCATAGTACTCAATGAGCTCCGAAATATCACCTTTTCAGTTACACAGAAACTGTGTTTAAACACTACCTTGTGAGAAAAGAGGTATAACTCCCTGAGCGGAATGCATACATCACAAGTAGTTTCTCAGAAAGCCTCTATCCAGTTTTTATCTGAAGATATCTCCTCTTTCACCGTAGGCCTGAATTTGCTCCCAAATGTCCCTTCGCAGATCCATGCATGATGAAGTTTCCAAACTGTGTAATATAAGAAAGGTTTGAACTATGCGAGATTAATATATATATCTAACATGAAGCAGTTTCACAGAAATCTTCTCTCCATTTATGTCTGAGGAAATTTCCTTTTTGCCATAGCTGTCCCTGTAATCCCGAATGTCTCTTGGTAGCTTTTTCTCCAAAAGGGATTCCGGAATCCTCTAGGAGAAGAAAGGTATAATTCTGTGAGTGGAATGTACACATCACAAAGCCGTTCCTCGGAAAGCTTCTCTCCAGTTTCGGTTTGAACATATTTCCTTTTTCACTGTAAGCCTCAAAGTGCTCCCGAGTGTCCCATAACACGCAAAACATACACAGGGTTATAAAACTACTCAACGTAAGGAGAGGCTTAACTAAGCGAGAGGAATTATGATGACACAGAGCAGTTTCACAGAAAGCTTTCTTCTGGATTTTACCTGAGGATATTTCTTTCTCCGTATTCTAAGGATCATTCCCAAATGTCCTTCCTAGGATTCCACAAAAACAGTGATTTCAACGTGCTCAATCCAAAAAATGGTTTAACTCTATGAGACGAGTGCACACATTGCAAAGCAGTTGCTCAGAAAGTTTTTCTGCAGATTTCATCGGAAGATGATTCCTTGCTCACCACCAGCCTCCAGGCATCACTAAATATCCCTTCACAGATTTTCAAAGACAGAATTTCGAAACTGGGCAACATAGAGTAAGCATAAATTCTGTGAAGTGAATGCATATATCAGAGAGCAGATTCTTGGAACGCTTCTTTCTCGATTTTATTTCAGTCTATTTCACTATTTGCCATAGTTCTCAGTGTGCTCCAAAATATCACTTTTTCGGTTACACAGAAACAGTGTTTAAACACTGACTTGTGAGAAAAGAGGTATAAAATCCTGAGCGGAATGCATACATCACAAGTATTTTCTCAGAAAGCTTCTATCCAGTTTTTATCCAAAGATATCTCCTCTTTCACCGTAGGCCTGAATGTGCTTCCGAATGTCCCTTCATGGATCCGTGCATGAAGGAGTTTCCAAACTGCATAATAGAAGAAAGGTTTCAACTATGCGAGATTAATAGATATATCTAACACGAAGCAGTTTCACAGAAATCTTCTTTTCAGGTTTGTCTGAGGATATTTCCTTTTTCATCATAGCCATCCCTATACTCCCGAATGTCTCTTAGTAGCTTTTTCACCAAAAGGGATTCCGTTATCCTCTAGGTGAAGAAAGGTATATTTCTGTGAGTGGAATGCACACGTCACAAAGCAGGTCCTCAGAAAGTTTCTCCCCAGTTTCAATCTGAAGACGTTTCCTTTCTCACCATAAGCCTCACAGCACTCCTGAATATCTCTTCACAGACTATACAAAAACAGTGTTATGATACTGCTCAATGAAAAGAGATGCTTAACTCTGTAAGCCTAATTCACGTGACACGGAGTAGTTTCAGAGAAATCTTCCTTCTGGTTTCTGTCTGAGGTTATTTCTTTTCACGGTATTCTGAAGAGCTTTACCTGATGTCCTTTCTCAGATTCCATGAAACACTGATTTCAAACTGCTCAATCCAAAGAATGATTTAAATCGATGAGATGAATACAAACATCACAAAAGAGTTGTGCAGAAAGCTTCTCTCCAATTATCGATGGAAGACATTTCCTTGTTCAACACAGACCTCCAGTTGCCACTTAATATCCCTTCGCAGAAGCCTTAGAGATTGACTTTCAAACTGGGATATGTAGAGAAAGCTTTAAACCTGTGATAGAATGGAAATGTCAGAGAGCAGTTTCTTCGAGTGTTTCTTTCTCTTTTTCCTTGTACAATATTTCACTTTTTGCCAGAGTCCTCAATGTGCTCTGAATATCACTCTTTGGTTTCACAGGAACAGTGTTCAAACTGTGCCTTATGAGAAGAAAGTTATAACTCCCTGAGTGGAATACACAGATCACTAAGCAGTCTCAGAAAGCTTCTCTCCAGCTTTTATCTGACTATATTACATATTTCACCATAGTCCTAAATGTGATTCCAAATATCCTATTGCGGATCCATCCATGAGGGAGTTTCCAAGCCACGTAATATAAAGAAAGCTTCAACTACGTGAGATGAATAAACATAGCAAAAAGCAGATTCACAGAAAGCTTCTTTCCAGTTTATATCTGAAGATATTCCCTTTTTCACCATAGTCCTGAATGTTCTCCCGAAGGTACCTTTGTGGAACTGTCCATGACAGTTTCCAAGCTGCATAATGTAAAGAAAGCTTTATGTATGTGACATGATTGCGCATATCACAGAGTAGTTTCCTAGAGATCTTCTTTCCAGTTTTTGTCAGAGGCTATTTCCCTTTTCACCATCGGCATCAACATGCTCCCGAATATCACTTGGTACCTGTTTCTCCAAATGGGTTTCCCCGACGCTGTATGAGAAGAGAGGTATAACACTGTGAGTGGAATAAATACGTCACAAAACATTTCCTTGGAAAGCTTCTCTCCAGTTTTGGTCTGAACATATTTCCTTTTTCACCGTAAGCCTCAAAGTGCTCCAGAGTATCCCATTACACGCTAAACGTACACAGGGTTAGAAAAATGCTGAATGAAAAGAGAGGCTTAACTGAGAGAGAGGATTCAAGATGACACAGAGCAGTTTCACAGAAAGCTTCCTTGTGGATTTTACCTGAGGATATTTCTTTCTCCATGTTCTTAGGATCCTTCCAAAATGTCCGTCCTCAGATTCCACAAAAACAGTAATTTCAAGCTGCTGAATCCATAGAAAGGTTTAAATCTATGAGATGAATACACACATCACAAGCAGTTGCTCAGAAAGTTTCTCTGCAGGTTTCATCGGAAGAGGTTTTCTTGCTCACCACTAGCCTCCGGGAGTCACTATATATCCCTTCACAGATTCGTCAAAGACAGAGTTTCAAAACAGGGCAACACAGAGTAAGCATTACCTCTGTGAAGTGAATGCACATATGAAAGAGCAAATCCCCGGAACGCTTCCTCCGCGATTTTCATTCAGTATATTTCGCTATTCACCATAGTTCTCAATGTGCTCTGAAATATCACTTTTTTGGTTTCACAAGGAACAGTGTTCAAACACTATCTTGTGAGAAAAGAGGTAAAACTCCCAGAGTGGAATGCTAACATAACAAAGTACTTTCTCAGAAAGCTTCTATCCAGTTTTTATCTGAAGATATCTCCTCTTTCACCATAGGCCTCAATGTGCTCTCAAATGTCCTTTCGCGGATCCGTGCATGACGGAGTTTCCAAACTGCGTAATATAAGAAACGTTTTAACTATGCAAGATGAATAAATACCTCTAACACAAAGTAGTTTCTCAGAAATATTCTTTCCAGTTTTTGTCTGAGGATATTTCCGTTTTCACCATAGCCCTCACTATACTCCAGAATGTTTCTTGGTAGCTCTTTCTCCAAAAGGGATGCCTGAATCTTCTAGGAGAAGAAAGGTATATTTCCGTGAGTGGAATGCACCCATCACAAAGCGGCTCCTCAGAAAGCTTGTCTTCAGTTTCAATCTGAAGACGTTTCCTTTCTCACCGTAATCCTCAAAGCACTCCTGAATATCCCTTCGGAGACTAAACAAAAACAGTGTTATGATACTGCTCAATGAAAAGAGAAGCTTAACTGTGTGAGCGGAATTCACGTGACACAGAGCAGTTTCACAGAAAGCTTCCTTCTGGTTTCTCTCTGAGGTTATTTCTTTTTCAGGATATTCTAAAGATTGTTTCCAAATGTCCTTTCTCTGATTTCACAGATACAGTGATTTCAAACTGCTCAATCTAAAGAATGATTTAACTCTATGAGATGAACGCAAACTTTACAAAAGAGTTGCGCAGAAAGCTTCTCTCCAATTTTTGATGGAAGACTTTTCCTTGCTCACACAGGCCTCCGGTTGCTACTTACTATAACTTCGCAGAACCCTCAAAGACCAACTTTCAAACTGGGAAATGTAGAGTAAGCTGTATCCCTGTGAAAAGAAAAGACATGTCAGAGACCAATTTCTTCGAGTGCTTCTTCCTGTTTTTTATTGGACGCCATCTCACTTTTTTGCCATAGTCTTCAAAGTGCTCCGAATATCACTCTTTTGTTTTGCAGGAACAGCGTTCAAACTATGCTTTAGAAAAGAAAGTCATAAGTCCCTGAGTGGAATGCACACATCACCAAGCAGTTTCTCAGAAAGCTTCTCTCCAGTTTGTATCCGAATATGTTGCCTATTTCACCATAGACCCGAATGTGATCACAAATATCCCTTCACGGATCCATCCACGAGGAAATTTCCAAGCTTCATAATGTAAAGAAAGCTTTACATATGTGAGATTATTACACATTTCACAGAGTAGTTTCATAGAAAGCTTCTTTCCAGTTTTTGTCTGAGGCTATTTCGCTTTTCACCGTCAGCATCAACATGCTCCCGAATATCACTTGGTACCTGTTTCTTCAAAAGGGTTTCCCTGACGCTGTATGAGAAGAGAGATATAACAGTGTGAGTGGAATGCACACGTCACAACGTGGTTCCTCGGAAAGATTCTCTCCAGTCGCGGTCTGAACATATTTCCTTTTTTACCGTTAGCCTCAAAGGGCTCCCGAGTATCCCATCACACGCTAAACATACACTGGGTTAGAAAACTGCTCAATGAAAAGAGATGCTTAACTCAGTGAGAGGAATTAAGATGACACAGAGCAGTTTCACAGAAAGCTCCCTTCTGGATTTTACCTTAGGATATTTCTTTCTCCATATTCTAAGGATCGTTCCCAAAAGTTCTTTCTCAGATTCCACAAAAACAGTTCTTTCAAGCTCCTCTCTCCTAAGAATGATTTAAATCTATGAGACGAATGCACACATCACAAGGCAGTTACACAGGAATTTTCTCTGCAGGTTTCATCGGAAGATGTTTCCTTGCTCACCACAAGCCTCCGG
>NW_022301071.1:0-19918 GCF_002776525.5 Piliocolobus tephrosceles | reverse complement strand
TCACCATAGCCATCCCTATACTCCCGAATGTCTCTTGGTAGTTTTTTCTCCAAAAGGGATTCCGGAATCCTCTCAGAGAAGAAAGGTATATTTCCGTGAGTGGAATGCACATGTCACAAAGCAGGTCCTCAGAAAGCTTCTCTCCAGTTTCTATCTGAAGACGTTTCCTTTCTCACCATAAGCCTCAAGGCGGTGATGAATATCCCTTTGCAGACTAAACAAAAACAGTGTTATGATACTGTTCAATGCAAAGAGAAGATTAACTGTGTGAGTAGAATTCACCTGACGGAGAGCAGATTCACAGAATGCTTCCTTCTGCTTTCTCTCCGAGGTTATTTCTTTTTCAGCATATTCTAAAGAGCGTTTCCAAATGTCCTTTCTCAATTTCCACAGAAACAGTGATTTCAAACTGCTCAATCCAAAGAATTGTTTAACTCTATGAGATGAAAGCAAACATCACAAAAGAGTTGTGCAGAAAGCTTCTCTACAATTTATCGATAGAAGACTTTACCTTGCCTCACAGAAGCCTCCTGTTACCACTTACTATGCCTTTGCAGAACCCTCAAAGACCGAATTTCAAATGGGGAAATATAGAGTAACGTTTTATACTGTGAAAAGAATGGACATGTCAGAGAGCAGTTTATTCGAGTGCTGCTTTCTGTTTTTTTATTGGATGAAAATTTACTTTTTGCAATAGTCTCCAATGTGCTCCGAATAGCACTCTTTTGGTTTTACAGGAACAGTGTTCAAACTGTGCCTTATGAAAAGAAAGTTATAACTCCCTGAGTGGAATGCACAGGTCACCAAGCAGTTTCTCAAAAAGCTTCTCTCCAGGTTTATCTGACTATATTTCCTATTTCACGATAGGCCAGAATGTGATCCCAAGTATCCCTTCGGGGATCCATCCACGAGTGCGTTTCCAAGCTGCATAATGTAAAGAAAATTTCATCTATGTGAGATGAATAAACATAGCGAAATACAGATTCACAGAAAACTTCTTTCCAGTTTTTATCTAAAGAAATCTCCTTTTTCACCATAGTGCTGAATGTGCTTTTGAAGTTCCCTTCGTGGATCCATCCCTGCCAGTTTCCAAGCTGCATAATATTAAGAAAGCTTTATCTATGTGAAATGATTACACATATGACAGAGTAGTTTCGTAGAAAGCTTCTTTCCAGTTTTTGTCTGAGGCTATTTCCCTTTTCACCATCAGCAACAACATGCTCCAGAATATCACTTGGTACATTTTTCTCCTAAGGGTTTGCACGACGCCGTATGAGAAGAGAATCCTCTAGGAGAAAAAAGGTATATTTCTGTGAGTGGAATGCACACGTCACAGAGCAGCTCCTCAGAAAGCTTCTCTCCAGTTTCTATCTGAAGTCATTTCCTTTCTCACTGTGAGTCTCAATGCATTCCTCAATATCTTTTCACAGACTAAACAAAAACAGTGTTATGATACAACGGCTCAATAAAAAGAGAAACCTAACTGTGTGAACAGAGTTCACATGACACAGAGAAGTTTCACAGAAACCTTCCTTCCGGTTTCTATCTGAGGTTATCTCTTTTTCAGGATATTCTAAAGAGCATTTTCAAATGTCCTTTCTCAGATTCCACAGAAACAGTGATTTGAAACTGCTCAATGCAAAGAATGATTTAACTCTATGAGATGAATACAAACATCACAAAAGTGTTGCGCAGAAATCTTTACTCTAATTTTCGATGGAAGACATTTCCTTGCTCGACACAGGCCTCGGATTGCCACTTACTATCCCTTCACAAACCCCTCAAAGAGGGACTTTCAAACTGGGACATGCAGAGTATGCTTTAACACTCTGAAAAGAATGGTCATATCAGAAAGCAGTCTCTACGATTGCTTTTTTCTATTTTTTATTGGACGACATTTCACTTTTTGCCATAGTCTGCAATGCGCTCCAAATATCACTTTTTTGGTTTTACAGGAGCAGTGTTCAAATGTGTCTTATGAGAAGAAATTTATAACTCCCTGAGTGGAGTGCGCACATCACCATGCAGTTTCTCAGAAAGCTTCTCTCCAGTTGTTATCTGACTCTATTTCCTATTTCAGAATAGGCCTGAATGTGATCCCAAATATCCCTTCACAGATCCATCCACGCGGGGGTTTCCAAGCTGCGTAATGTAAACATAGCCTCAACTATGTGAGATGAATAAATATAGCAAAAGGAAGATTCACAGAAAGCTTCTTTCCAGTTTTTATCTGTGCATATGTCCTTTTTCTCAATTGGTATGAATGTGCTGACGAAAGTCCCTTTGTGGATACGACCATGACAGATTCCAAGCTGCGTAATATAAAGGAACCTTTATCTATGTGACATGAATACACATATCACAGAGGAGTTTCCTAGAAAGCTTTCTTCCAGTTTTTGTCTGAGGCTCTTTCCCTTTTCACCATTGGCATCAACATCCTCCAGAATATCACTTGGTATCTGTTTCTCTAAAAGTGTTCCCCGACTCTGTATGAGAAGAGAGGTATGACTCTGTGAGTGGAGTGCATACATCACAAAGCAGTTGCTCAGAAAGCTTCCCTCCAGTTTTGGTCTGAACTTATTTCCTTTTTCACCGTAATTCTCAAAGTGCTCCCGAACATCCTATCACAAGCTAAACATACACAGGGTTAGAAAACTGTTCAATGAAAAGAGAGGCTTAACTGAGCAAGAGGAATTAAGACGACACAGAGTGGTTTCACAGAAAGCTTCCTTCTGGATTTTACCTGAGGATATTTCTTTCTCCATAATCTACGTATCATTCCCAAATGTCTTTCCTCAGATTCCACAAAACAGTGATTTCAAGCTGCTCAATCCAAAGAACAAATTAACACTATGAGATGAATACGCACATCGAAAAACAGTTGCTAAGAAAGTTTCTGTGTAGGTTTTATCGGAAGATGTTTCCACGCTCACCACGAGCCTCCAGGCGTCACTAAATATCCCTTCACAGATATGTCAAAGACAGAGTTTCGAAACTGGGCAACATAGAGTTAGCATTAACTCTGTGAAGTGAATGCCCATATCAGAGACCAGATTCTTGGAATGCTTCTTCCTCTATTTTATTTCAGTATCTTTCACAATTCGCCAGAGTCCTCAGTGAGCTCCGAAATATCACTTTTTCGGTTTCACAGGAACAGTAGTCAAACGTTACCTTGTGAGAAAAGAGGTATAACTCCCTGAGTGGAATGCATACATCACAAATTAGTTTATCAGAAAGCTTCTTTCCAGTTTTTATCTGAAGATATCTCCACTTTCCCCATTGGCCTGAATGTACTCCCGAATACCACTTCGCAGATCAGTGCATGACGGAGTTTTCAAACTGCGTAATATAAGAAAAGTTTTAACTATGCGATATGAGTAAATATATCTAACACAAAACAGTTTCACAAAAATCTTCTTTCCAATTTTTGTATGAGGATATTTCCTTTTTCACCATAGCCCTCCCTATGCTACCCAATATCTCTTGGTAACTCTTTCTCCCAAAGTGCTTCTAGAATCCTCTAGGAGATGAAAGGTATATTTCGGTGAGTGAAATGTACACGTCACAATGCAGCTCTTCAGAAAGTTTCTCCCCAGTTTCTATCTGAAGACGTTTCCTTTCTCACTGCAAGCCTCAACGTGTTCCTGAATATCATTTCACAGACTAAACAAAAACAGTGTTATGATACCGCTCAATGAAAAGAGAAGCTTAACTGTGTGAGCGGAATTCACATGACACAGAGCAGTTTTACAGAAAGCTTCCTTCTGGTTTCTCTCTGAGGTTATTTCTTTTTCAGGATATTCTAAAGAGCGTTTCCAAATGTCCTTTCTGAGATTCCACAGTAACAGTGATTTCAAATTGCTCAATTCAAAGAATGATTTAATTCTATTAGATGAATACAACCATTACAAAACAGTCTCACAGAAAGCTTCTCTCCAATTTTCGATGGAAGACATTTTCTTGCTCGACACAGGCCTCCGGTTGTCTCTTACTGTCCCTTCTCAGAACCCTCAAAGGCGGACATTCAAACTGGGAAATGCAGAGTAACCTTTAACCCTGTGAAAAGAATGGACATGTCAGAGAGCAGTTTCTTCGAGTGCTTCTCTCTGTTTTTTATTGGAGGCTATTTCACTTTTTGCCATAGTCTTCAATGTGCTCCGAATATCTTTCTTTTGGTTTTACAGGAAGAGTGTTCAAACTTTGCCTTATGAGAAGGAAGTTATAACACCCTGAGTGGAATACACACGTCACCAAGCACTTTCTCAGAAAGCTTCTCTCCAGTTTTTATCTGACTATATTTCCTATTTCACTCTAGGCCCGAATGTGATCCCAAATATCCCTTCACGGATCCATTCACGAGGGTATCCAAGCTGCGTAATGGAAAGAAAGCCTCAGCTATGTGAGAGGAATAAACAAAGCAAAAACCAGATTTACAGAAAGTTTATTTCCAGTTTTTATCTGAACATATGTCTTTTTTCAACATAGTCCTGAATATGTTCCCGAAGATCCCTTCATGTGTCCGTCCATGACAGTTTCCAAGCTGCATAATATGTAAAAGCTTTATCTATGTGAGATGCTTACACGTATCACACAGTAATTTTCTAGAAATCTTCTTCCAGTATTTGTCTGAGGCCATTTCAATTTTCACCATCGGCATCAACATGCTCCTGAATATCACTTGGTATCAGTTTCCCCAAATGGGTTTCCCCTATGCTGTATGAGAAGAGATGTATAACACTGTGAGTGGAATGCACACGTCACAAAGCAGTTCCACGGAAAGCTTCTCTCCAGTTTTGGTCTGAACTTGTTTCCTTTTTCACCGTAAGCCTCAAAGTGCTCCCGAATATACTATCACATGCTAAACATACACAAGGTAAGAAAACTGCTCAAGGAACAAAGAGGATTAACTGAGCGAGACTAATTAAGATGACACAGTGAAGTTTCACAGAAAGCTTCCTACTGGATTTTTCCTGAGGATATTTCTTTCTCCATAATCTAAGGATTGTTCCCAAGTGTCCTTCCTCAGATGCCACAAAAACAGTGATTTCAAGCTTCTCAATCCAAAGAATGGTTTAACTCAATGAGACGAATACACACATCGCAAAGTAGTTGCTCGGAAAGTTTCTCTGCAGGTTACATCAGAAGACATTTCCTGGCTCACCACAAGCCTCCGGGCATCACCAAATATGCCTTCAGAGATTCTTCAAAGACATAGTTTTGAAACTGGGCAACATAGAGTAAGCATTAACTCTCTGAAGTGAATGCACATATCAGGGAGCAGATTTTTGGAACACTTCTTTCTCGATTTCATTTCAGCATATTTCATTATTCGCCAGAGTTCTAAATGCGTTGTGAAATATCACCTTTTTGGTTTCACAGGGACAGTGTTCAAACGTTGCCTTGTGAGAAAAGAGGTATAACTCCCTGACTGGAATGCATACATCACAAAGCAGTTTCTCAGAAATCTTCTATGAAGTTTTTAACTGAAGATATCTCCTCTCTCACCATAGGTCTGAATGTGCTCCCGAATCTCCCTTCACAGATTCGTGCATGACGGAGTGTCCAAACTGCGTAACATAAGATAAGTTTTAACTATGGGAGATGAATAAATACATATGACACAAAGCTGTTTCACGGAAATCCTCTTTCCAGTTTTTGTCTGAGGTTATTTCCTTTTTCACCATAGCCGTCCCTATACTCCCAAATGTCTCTTGGTAGCTATTTCTCCAGAAGGGGTTCTGGAATCCTCTAGGAGAAGAAAGGCGTATTTCTGTGAGTGGAAGTCACACCTCACAAAGCCACTCCTCAGAAAGCTTCTCTAAAGCTTCTATCTGAACGTTTCCTTTCCATCGTAAGCCTCAAAGCACTGCTGAATATCCCTTCACAGACTAAACAAAAACAGTGTTATGCTACGGCTTAATGACAAGAGAAACTTAACTGTGTGAGCAGAAATCACGTGACATAGAGAAGTTTCACAGAAAGCTTCCTTCTGGTTTCTCTCTGAGGTTATTTCTTTTTCAGAATATTCTCAAGAACGTTTCCAAATGTCCTTTCTCAGATTCCACAGAAACACTGATTTCAAAGTGCTCAATTCAAAGAATGATTTAATTCTATGAGATGAATACAAACATCACAAAAAAGTTGCCCAGAAAGCTTCTCTGCAATTTTCGATGGAAGAAATTTCCTTGCCTCACACAGGCTTCCGGTTGCCACTTATTATCTCTTCGCAGAACCCTCAAAGACCAACATTAAAACTCAGAAATGCAGAGTAAGCTTTAACCCTGTGAAAAGAATGGACATGTCTGAGAGCAGTTTTTTAGAGTGCTTCTTTCTGTTTTTTATTAAATGACATTTCACTTTTTTCCATAGTCTTCAATGTGCTCCGAATATCACTCTTCAGGTTTTACAGGAACAGTGTGAACACTCTGCCTTATGAGAAGAAAGTTATACCTCCCTGAGTGTAATGCACACAACACCATGCAGTTTCTCTGAAAGCTTCTCTCCATTTTTTCTCTGACTACATTTCCTATTTCTCCATAGGGGCGAATGTGATCCCAAATATCCCTTCACGGATCTATTTACAAGGGAGTTTCCAAGCTGCGTAATATAAAGAAAACTTAATCTATGTGAGATGAATAAACATAGCAAAAACCACATTCACAGAAAGCTTCTTTCCAGTTTTTATCTGAAGATATTTCCTTTTTCATTGTAGTCCTGAATCTGCTCCCGAATGTCTCTTCTTGGATCCGTCGATAACAGTTTCCAAGCTGCGTAATGTAATCAAAGCTTTATCTATGTGAGTTGATTACACATATCACAGAGAAGTTTCCTAGAAATTTTCTTTCCAGATTTTCACTGAGGCTATTTCCCTTTTCACCATCAGCATCAACATGGTCCCGAATATCACTATATCACTTGGTACCTGTTTCTCCAAAAGGGTTTCCTTGACACTGTATGAGAAGAGAGGTATAACACTGCGTGGAATGCACAAGTCACAAAGCAGTTCCTCAGAAAGCTTCTCTCCAGTTTCGGTCTGAACATATTTCCTTTTTCACCATAAGCCTCAAAGTTATCCTGAATAGCCCATCACATGCTAAACATACACAGGGTTAGAAAACTGCTCAATGAAAAGCAAGGCATAATTGAGTGAGAGAAATTAAGACGACACAGAGCAGTTTCACAAAAGCTTCCTTCTGGATTTTACCTGAGTATATTTCTTTCTCCATATTCTAAGGATCTTTCCTAAATGTCCTTCCTCAGATTCCACAAAAAAAGCGATTTCAAGCTGCTCAATCCAAAGAATGGTTTAACTCTATGAGAGGAATACACACATTGCAAAGCAGTTGCTTTGTACGATTCTCTGCATGTTTCATCAGAAGACGTTTCCTCGCTCACCACAAGCCTCCAGGAGTCACTAAATATTCCTTCACAGGTTCTTCAAAGACAGAGTTTCATAACGGGGCAACATAGAGTAAGCATTAACTCTGTGAAGTTAATGCACATATCAGAGAGCAGATTCTTGGAACGCTTCTTCCTCGATTTTATTTCAGTGCATGTGACTATTCGCCATTGTCTTCAATGTGCTCCGAAATATCACTTTTTCGGTTTCACAGAACAGTGTTCAAATGCTGCCTTGTGAGAAAAGTGGTGTAACCCCCTGAGTGGAATGCATATATTACAGGCTAGTTTCTCAGAAAGCTTCTATCCAGTTTTTATCTGAAGATGTCTCCTGTTTCACCGTAGGCCTGAATGTGGTCCCAAAAGTGCCTTCGTGGTCCTTGCAACAAGGAGTTTCCCAACTGCATAATATAAGAAAAGTTTTAATTACGTTAGAAGAATAAATATATCTAACACAAAGCAGTTTCACAGAAATCTCCTTTCCAGTTTTTGTCCGAGGATATTTCCTCCTTCACCATAGCCCTCCCGATATTCCCAACGTTTTCTTTGTAGTTCTTTCTCCAAAAGGAACTACGGAATCCTGTAGGAGAAGAAAGGTGTATTTCTGTGAGTGGAATGCACACATTACAAAGCAGCTCCTAAGGAAGCTTCTCTCCAGTTTCTTTCTGAAGACGTTTCCTTTCTCACCATAAGCCTCAAAGCGCTCCTGAGTATCCCTTCACAGTCTAAACAAAAACAGTGTTATGATACTGCTCAATGAAAAGAGAAGCTTAACTGTGTGAGCGGAGTTCACATGACACAGAGCAGTTACACAGAAAGATTCCTTCTGCTTTCTCTCTGAGGTTATTTCTTTTTCAGGATATTCTAAAGACCGTTTCCAAATGTCCTTTCTCTGATTCCACAGAAACAGAAATTTCAAACTGCTCAATCCAAAGAATGATTTAATTCTATGAGATGAATACAAACATCACAAAACAGTTGCGCAGAAAGGTTCTCTCTAATTTTCAATGGAAGACATTTCCTTACTCGACACAGGCCTCTGGTTGCCACTTAGTATCCCTTCGCAGAACCCTCAAAGACTGACTTTCATACTGGGAAATGTAGAGTAAGCTTTAACCTTGTGAAAAGAATGGACATGTGAGAGAGCAGTTTCTTCGAGTGCTTCTTTCTGTTTTTTATTGGATGAAATTTCCCTTTTTGCCATAGTCTTCAATGTGCTCCGAATATCAGTTTTGGTTTTACAGGAACAGTGTTCATACTGTGCCTTATGAAAATAAAGTTGTAACTTCCTGAGTGGAATGCACACATCACCAAGCAGTTTCTCAGAAAGCTTCTCTCTGGTTTTTATCTGACTATATTTCCTATTTCACCATAGGCCCGAATGTGATCCCAAATATCCCTTCGCGGATCCATCCATGAGGGAGTTTCCAAGCTGCATAATGTAAAGAAAGCTTCCTCTATGGGAGATGAATAAACATAGCAAAAAGCAGATTCACAGAAAACTTCTTGCCAGTTTTTATCTCAAGATATTTCCTTTCACACCGGAGTCCTGAATGTGCTCCTGATGGTCCCTTCCCAGAACCGTCTGTGACAGTTTCCAAGCTGCATAATGTAAAGAAAGCTTTATCTATATGAGATGATTACACATATCACAGAGTAGTTTCCTAGAAAGCTTCTTTCCAGTTTTGTTCTGAGGCTATTTCCCTTTTCACATCAGCAGCAACATGCTCCCGAATATCACTTGGTACCTACTTCTCCAAAAGGGTTTCACCGACGCTGTATCAGAAGAGAGGTATAACACTGTGACTGGAATGCACACGTCACAAAGCAGTTCTTCAGAAAGCTTCTCTCCAGTTTCGGTCTGAACATATTTTCTTTCACACCATTAGCCTCAAAGTGCTCCCAAATATCCCATAATATGCTAAACATACACAGGGTTAGAAAACTGCTCAATGAATAGAGAAGCTTAACTAAGTGAGAGGAATTAAGACGACACAGAGTAGTTTCACAGAAAGCTTCCTTCTGGATTTTAAATGAGGATATTTCTTTCTCCATATTCTAAGGATCATTCCCAAATGTCCTCCTCCGATTCTACAAAAACAGCGATTTAAGGTTGCTCAATCGAAATAATGGTTTAACTCTATGAAACGAATACACACATCACAAAACAGTTGCTCAGAAAGTTTCTATATATGATTCATTTCAAGACGTTTCCTCACTCACCACAATCCTCCAGGCGTCACTAAATATCCTTTCACAGATTCTTCAAAGACAGACTTTTAAAACTGGGCAACATAGAGTAAGAATTAACTCTGTGAAGTGAATGCACATATCAGAGAGCAAATTCTTGGAACCCTTCTTCCTCGATTTTATTTCAGTATATTTCACTATTCTCCATAGTCCTGAATGTGCTCTGAAATATCACTTTTTTAGTTTCCAGGAAAAGTGTTCAAACATTGCGTTGTAAGAAGTGAGGTAAAACTCCCTTAGTGCAATGCATACATCACAAAGTAGTTTCTCAGAAAGCTTCTTTCCAGTTTTTATCTGAAGATATATCCTCTTTCACCATAGGCCTGAATGTGCTCCCTAATATCCCTTCACGGATCTGTGCATGACGGAGTTTCCAAAATGCTTAATATAAGAAAAAATTTAACTATGCAAGATGAGTAAATATATCTAACACAAAGCAGTTTCACAGAAGTCTTCTTTCCAGTTTTTGTCCGAGGATATTTCCTTTTTCTCCATAGCCATTCCTATACTCCCGAATGTCTCTTGGTAGATTTTTCCACAAAAGGGATTCCGGAATCCTCTATGAGAAGAAAGGTATATTTCTGGGAGTGGAATGCACACGTCACAGAGCAGCTCCTCAGATAGCTTCTCTCCAGTTTCTATCTGAAGACGTTTCCTTTCTCACCATAAGCCTCAAAGCGCTCCAGAATATCCCTACGCAGACTAAACAAAATCAGTGTTTTGATACTGCTCAATGAAAAGAGAAGCTTCACTATGTGAGTGGAATTCACGTTACATAGAGCAGTTTCACAGAAAGCTTCCTTCTGGTTTCTCTCTGAGGTTATTTCTTTTTCAGGATATTCTAAAGATCGTTTTCATATGTCCTATCTCAGATTCCACAGAAACAGTGATTTCAAACTGCTCAATACAAAGAATGATTTAACACTATTTGATGAATACAAACATCACAAAAGAGTTGCGAAGAAAGCAACTCTCCAATTTTTGATGCAAGACATTTCCTTGCTCGACACAGGCCTCCGGTTGACACTCACTATCACTTCGCAGAACCCTTAAAGACTGACATTCAACTTGGGAAATGTAGAGTAAATCTTCACCCTGTGAAAAGAATGGACATGTCAGAGAGCAGTTTCCTCGAGTGCTTCTTTCTGTTTTTTATTGGACGCGATTTCACTTTTTGCCATAGTCTTCAATGTGCTCCGAATATCACTCTTTTGGTTTACAGGAACAGTGTTCAAATTGTGACTTATGAGAAGAAAGTTATAACATCCTGAGTGGAGTGCACACGTCACAAAGCAGTTTCTCAGAAAGCTTCTCTCCAGTTTTTATCTGATTATATTTACTATTTCTCCATAGCCCTGAATGTGATTCCAAATATCCCTTCACGGATCCTTCCAAGAGGTACCTTCCAAGCTGTGGAATATAAAGAAACCTTCATATATGTGAGATGAATAAACACAGGAAAAAGCAGATTCACAGAAAGCTACTTTCCAATTTTTACTGAAGATATTTCCTTTTTCACCATAGCCTGAATGTGCTCCCGAAGGTCCCTTAGTCGATCTGTCCATGACAGCTTGCAAGCTGCGTAATGTAATGAAAGTTTTATCTATGTGAGATGATTACACATAACACAAAGTAGTTTCCTAGAAAGCTTCTTTCCAGTTTTTGTCTCAGGCTATTTCCCTTTTCACCATCAGCATCAACATGCTCCCGAATATCAATTGGTACCTGTTTCTCCAAAAAGGTTTCCCTGACGATGCATGAGAAGAGAAGCATAACATTGTGAGTGGAATGCACACGTCACAAAGCAGTTCCTCGGAAAGATTTTCACCAGTTTCAGTCTGAACATATTTCCTTTTTCACCATAAGCCTCAAAGTGTTCCTGAATATCCCATGACATGCTATACATACACAGGGTTAGAAAGCTGCTCAATGAAAAGGGAGGCTTAACTGAGTGAAATGAATTAAGATAACACAGAGCACTTTCACAGAAAGCTTCCTTATGGATTTACCTGAGGATATTTCTTTCTCCATATTCTAAGTATCGTAACCAAATGTCCTTCCTTAGATTCCAAAAAACCAGTGATTTCAAGCTGGTCAATCCAGAGAATGGTTTACTTCTATGAGGCGAATACTCATATCGCAAAGCAGTTGCTCAGAAAGTTTTTCTGCAGGTTTCATCAGAAGACATTTCCTTGCTCACCACAAGCCTCTGGGCATCAATAAATATCGCTTCACACTTTCTTCAAACAGAGAGTTTCGAAAATGGGCAACATAGAGTAAGCATTAGCTCTGTGAATTGAATGCACATATCAGAGAGCAAATTCTTGGAAGGATTCTTCCTCAATTTTATTTCAGTATATTTCACTATTCACCACAGTACTCAATGCGCTCTGAAATACCCCTTTTTCGGTTTCGCAGGAAGAGACTTCAAACACTGACTTGTGAGAAAAGAGGTATAACTCCCTGAGTGGAATGCATACATCACAAAGCAGTTTCTCAGAAATCTTCTATCCAGTTTTTATCTGAGGATATCTCCTCTTTCACTGTGGGCCTGAATGTGCTCCCGAAAGTCCCTTCGTGGATCCGTGTATGACGGAGTTTCTGAACAGTGTAATACAAGAAAAGTTTTAACTAAGTGAGATGAATAAATATATCTAACACAAAGCTGTTTCACAAAAAGCTTCCTTCCGGATTTTACCTGAGGATATTTCTGTGTCCATATTCTAAGGATTGTTCCCAAATGTCCTTCCTCAGAAGCCACAAAAACAGTGATTTCAAGAATGGTTTTACTCTATGAGACGAATACACGCGTTCCTCAGGAAGTTTCTCTGCAGGTTTAATCGGAAGACGTTTCCTTGCTCACCACAAGCC
This sequence comes from Piliocolobus tephrosceles, assembly GCF_002776525.5. Lineage (NCBI taxonomy): Eukaryota > Metazoa > Chordata > Mammalia > Primates > Cercopithecidae > Piliocolobus > Piliocolobus tephrosceles. Next base: position 7,399 of record NW_022301071.1, on the reverse strand, counting down.
TCCAGACGTCACTAAATATCCCCTCACAGATTCCTCAAAGACACAGTTTTGAAACTGGGCAACATAGAGTAAGCATTACCTCTGTGAAATGAATGCACATATCAGAAAGCAGATTTTTGGAACGCTTCTTCCTCGCTTTTATTTCAGTATATTTCACTATTCGCCATAGCCCTGAATGCGCTCCGAAATATCACTTTTTCCGTTTCACAGGAACAGTGTTCAAACACTGCCTTGTGAGAAAAGTGGTAAAGCTCCCTGAGTGGAATGCATACATCACAAAGTAGTTTCTCAGAAAGCTTCTATCCAGTGTAATCTAAAGATATCTCCTCTTCACCGTAGGCCTTAATGTGTTCTTGAATGTCCCTACATGGATCCGTGCAAAACAGTGTTTCCAAACTGCATAATATAAGAAAAGTTTTAGATATAAGAGATGAACAAATACATGTAACACAAAGCAGTTTCACAGAAATCTTCTTTCCAGTTTTTGTCTGAGGATATTTCCTTTTTCTGCATAGCCGTCCCTATACTCCCGAATGTCTCTTGCTAGGTTTTTCTCCAGAAAGGATTCCGGAATCCCTGACGACAAGAAAGGTGTATTTCTGTGAGTGGAATGCAAACGTCACAAAGCAGCTCATATGAAAGCTTCTCTCCAATTTCTATATGAAGACATTTCCTTTCTCACGGTAAGCCTCAAAGTTCTCCAGAATATCCCTTCACAGACTAAACAAAAACAGTGTGATGATCATGCTCAATGAAAAGAGAAGCTTCACTGTGTGAGTGGAATTCACGTGACAAAGAGAAGTTTCACAGAAAGCTACCTTCTGGTTTCTCTCTGAGGTTATTTGTTTTTCAGGATATTCTGAAGAGCATTTTCAAATGTCCTTTCTCAGATTCCACAGAAACAGTGATTTCAAACTGCTCCATCCAAAGAGTGATTTAACCCTATGAGATGAATACAAACATCATAAAAGAGTTGCGCTGAATGCTTCTCTCCAATTTTTGATGGAATTCGTTTCCTTGCTCGACACTGGCCTCCGGTTGCCACTTACTATCCTTTCGCAGAACCCTCAAAGACTGACTTTCAAACTGGGAAATGTAGAGTAAATCTTAACCCTGTGAAAATAATGGACATGTCAGAGAGCAGTTTCTTCGAGTGCTTCTTTCTTTTTTTTTATTGGATGACATTTCACTTTTTGCCATAGTCTTCAATGTGCTCCGAATATCTCTCTTTTGGTTTACAGGAACAGTGTTCAAACTGTGCCTTATGAGAAGAAAGTTATAACTCTGTGAGTGGAATGCACTCATCACGAAGCAGTTTCTCAGAAAGCCTCTCTCCAGTTTTTTTCTGACTATATTGCCTATTTCAACATATGCCAGAATGCAATCCCTAATATCCCTTCCCAGATCCATCCACGAGGGAGTTTCCAAGCTGCATAATTTAGGGAAAGCTTCATCTATGTGAGATGAATAATCATAGCAAAAAGCAGATTCACAGAAAGCTTCTTTACAGATTGTATCTGAATATATTTCCTTTTCCACCATAGTCCGCAATGTGCTCCCAAAGGTCCCTTCAAGGATCTGTAAATGACATTTTCCAAGCTGCGTAATGTAAAGGAAGCTTTATCTATGAGGAAAGATTACACATATCACAGAATATTTTCCTAGAAAGATTCTTTCCAGTTTTTGTCTGAGGCTATTTCCCCTTTCACCAGCAGGAGCAACATGCTCCCAAATATCTCTTGGTACCTGCTTCTCCAAAAGGGTTTCACTGATGCTTTATGAGAAGAGAGGTATAACACTGTGAGTGGAATGCACACGTCACAAAGCAGTTCTTCGGAAAGCTTCTCTACAGTTTTGGTCTGAACATATTTCCTTTCACACCGTTACCCTCAAAATGCTCCCGAATATCCCATCACACGGTAAACATACACAGGGTTAGAAAACTGCTCAATGAAATGGGAGGCTTAAATCAGCGAAAGTAATTAAGTCGACACAGAGCAGCTTCACAGAAAGCTTCCTTGTGTATTTTACCTGAGGGTATTTCTTTCTCTATATTCTAAGGATCATTCCAAAATGTCCTTCTTCAGATTCTACAAAAATAGTGATTTCAAGCTCCTCAATCCAGAGAATGGTTTAACTCTATGAGATGAATATGCACATCGTGAAGCAGTTGCTGAGAAAATTTCTCTGCAATTTTCATCGGAAGACATTTCCTTGCTCACCACAAGCCTCCGTGAGTCACTAAATATCCCTTCACAGATTCGTCAAAGACAGAGTTTCAAAAGTGGGCAACATAGAGTAAGCATTAACTCTGTCAAGTGAATGCACATATCAGAGAGCAGATTCTTGGAACGCTTCTTCCTCAATTTTATTTCAGTATTTTTCACAATTCGCCACAGTCCTCAAAACGCTCTGAAATATCACTTTTTCAGTTTCACAGGAAGAGTGGTCAAACGCTTCCTTGTGAGAAAAAAGTTATAACTCCCTGAGTGGAATGCATACATCACAAAGTAGTTTCTCAGAAAGCTTCTACCCTGTTTTATCCACTTTTTATCTGCAGATATCTCCTCTTTCACCGTAGGCCTGAATGTGCTCCTGGGTGTCCCTCCATAGATCCACGCCTGACGGAGGTTCCAAACTGCGTAATATAAGAAAAGTTTTAACTATGCGAGATGAATAAATATATCTAACACCAAGCAGTTCCACAGAAATCTTTCTTCAAATTTTTGTCTGAGGATATTTCCTTTTTCACCATAGCCATCCCTATACTCCCGAATGTCTCTTGGTTTTTTCTCCAAAAGGGATTCCACAATCCTGTAGTAGAAGAACAGTATATTTCTGTGTGTGAAATGCGCACGTCACAAAGCAGCTTCTCCAAAAGCCTCTCTACAGTTTCTATCTGAACACGTTTCCTTTCTCACCGTAATCCTCAAAGTGCTCTTGAGTATTTCTTCACAGACGAAACTAAAACAGTGTTATAATACTGCTCAATGAAAAGAGAAGCATAACTGTGTGAGCAGAATTCATGTGACAAAGAGCGGTTTCTCAGAAAGCTTCCTTTTGATTTCTCTCTGAGTTTATTTCTTTTTCAGGATATTTTAAAGAGTGTTTCCAAATGTCCTTTCTAAGATTCCACAGAAACAATGATTTCAAACTGCTCAATCCAAAGAATGATTTAACTCTATATGATGAATAGAAACATCACAAAAGAGTGGCGCAGAAAGCTTCTCTCCAACATTCGATGGAAGATATTTCCTTGCCTCACACAGGCCTCCGGTTGCCAATTACTATGCCTTTGCAGAACCCTCAAAGACCGACTCTCAGGGAAATGTAGAGTAAGCTTTCATCCTGTGGAAAGACTGGACACGTCAGATGGCAGGTTCTTCGAGTGCTTCTTTCTGTTTTTTATCGATGACGTTTCACTTTTTGCCATAGTCTTCAATGTGCTCCGAATATTACTCTTTTAGTTTTACAGGAACAGTGTTCAAACTATTCCTTATGGGAAGAAAGTTATAACTCCCTGAGTGGAATGCACGCTTCACCAAGCCGTTTCTCAGAAAGCTTCTATCCATTTTTTACTGACTATATTTCCTCTTTCACAATAGGCCTGAATGTGATCCCAAATATTCCCTTCACAGATCCATCCACAAGGGACTTTCCTAGCTGCGTAATGTAAAGAAAGCTTCATCTATGTGAGATGAATAAAAATAGCAAAAAGCAGATTCACAGAAACTTTCTTTCCAGTTTTTCTCTGAAGATATATCCATTTTCACCATAGTCCTGAATGTGCTGCCGAAGGTCTTTTCCTGGCTCTGTCAATGACAGTTTCCTATCTGCATAATGTAAACAAAGCTTTATTTTTGTGAAATGATGACACATGTAACAGAGTAGTTTCCTAGAAAGCTTCTTTCTAGTTTTTGTCTGAGGCTATTTCCCTTTTCAACATCAGCAGCAACATGCTCCTGAATATAAATTGGTACCTGTTTCTCCCAAACGGTTTCACCAACGCTGCATGAGAAGAGAGGTATAAGAATGTGAGTGGAATGCACACGTCACAAAGTAGTTTCTCACAAAACTTCTCTTCAGTTTCGGCCTAAACATATTTTCTTTTTCACCATTAGCCTCAAAGTGCTCCTGAATATCCCATCAGACGCAAAACATACACAGGGTTTGAAAACTGCCTAATGAAAAGAGAGGGTTAACTGAGCAAGTGGAATTAAGGCAACACAGAGCAGTTTCACAGAAAGAATCCTTCTGGATTTTACCTGAGGATATTTCTTTCATCATATTCTAAGGATCGTTCCCAAATGTCCTTCTTCAGATTCCACAAAAACATTGGTTTGAACCTGCTCAATCCAAAGAATGGTTTAACTCTATGAGACGAATGCACACATCACAAAGCAGTTGTTCAGAACGTTTCTATGCACGTTTCATCGGAAGACGTTTTCTTGCTCACCACAAGCCTCTGGGCATCAATAAATATCCCTTCACAGATACTTCAAAACAGAGTTTCACAACTGTGCAACATAGAGTAAGCATTACCTCTGTGAAGTGAATGTTCATATCAGAGAACAGACTCTTGGAACGCTTCTTCCTCGATTTTATTTCAGTATATTTCACTATTTGCCATGGTACTCAATGCACTCCGAAATATCATTTTTTGGCTTCACAGGAACAGTGTTCAAACACTGCCTTGTGAGAAAAGATGTATAACTCCCTGAGTGGAATGCATGCATGAGAAAGTAGTTCCTCACAAAGCTTCTATCCAATTTTTATCTGAGGATATTTCCTTTTTCACCATAGCCCACAAATATCACTTGGCAGATTCTACGACAACAGTGTTAGCAAACTGCTTCGTGAAGACAAAGTTGTAACTCGATGAGATGAATTCACATGTCACAAAGAAGTTCCTCAGAAAGCCACTTTCTAGTTTTTATTTGAGGATATTTCCTTTGTCACCATCAGCTTCATTGTGCTACTCTGTGAGTTGCATCCACATGTCACAATGCAGTCTCTCAGAACGCTCCTTCCAGTTTTTTTTTCTTTTTTTTATTATACTTTAAGTTCTAGGGTACAAGTGCATAACGTGCAGGTTTGTTACATATGTATACATGTGCCATGTTGGTGTGCTGCACCCATCAACTCGTCAGCACCCATCAATTCATCATTTATATCAGGTATAACTCCACAATGCAATCCCTCCCCCATCTCCCCATGATAGACCCCATTGTGTGATGTTCCCCTTCCCGAGTCCAAGTGAGCTCATTGTTCAGTTCCCACCTATGAGTGAGAACATGCGGTGTTTGGTTTTCTCTTCTTGTGATAGTTTGCTAAGAATGATGGTTTCCAGCTGCATCCATGTCCCTACAAAGGATGCAAACTCATCCTTTTTATGGCTGCATAGTATTCCATGGTGTATATGTGCCACATTTTCTTAATCCAGTCTGTCACTGATGGACATTTGGGTTTATTCCAAGTCTTTGCTATTGTGAATAGTGCCACAATAAACATACGTGTGCATGTGTCTTTGTAGTAGCATAATTTATAATCCTTTGGGTATATACCCAGTAGTGGGATGGCTGGGTCATATGGTACATCTAGTTCTAGATCTTTGAGGAATTGCCATACTGTTTTCCATAATGGTTGAACTAGTTTACAATCCCACCAACAGTGTAAAAGTGTTCCTATTTCTCCACATCCTCTCCAACACCTATTCTTTCCTGATTTTTTAATGATTGCCATTCTAACTGGTGTGAGATGATATCTCATTGTGGTTTTGATTTGCATTTCTCTGATGGCCAGTGATGATGAGCATTTTTTCATGTGTCTGTTGGCTGTATGAATGTCTTCTTTTGAGAAATGTCTGTTCATATCCTTTGCCCACTTTTTGATGGGTTGTTTGTGTTTTTCTTGTATATTTGTTTGAGTTCTTTGTAGATTCTGGAAATTAGCCCTTTGTTAGATGAGTAGGTTGCAAAAATTTTCTCCCATTCTGTAGGTTGCCTGTTCACTCTGATGGTAGTTTCTTTTGCTGTGCAGAAGCTCTTTAGTTTAATGAGATCCCATTTGTCAATTTTGGCATTTGCTGCCATTGCTTTTGGTGTTTTAGACATGAAGTCCTTGCCCATGCCTATGTCCTGAATGGTACTACCTAGATTTTCTTCTAGGGTTTTTATGGTATTAGGTCTAACATTTAAGTCTCTAATCCATCTTGAATTAATCTTCGTATAAGGAGAAAGGAAAGGATCCAGTTTCAGCTTTCTACTTACGGCTAGCCAATTTTCCCAGCACCATTTATTAAATAGGGAATCCTTTCCCCATTTCTTGTTTCTCTCAGGTTTGTCAAAGATCAGATGGTTGTAGATGTCTGGCATTATTTCTGAGGACTCCGTTCTGTTCCATTGGTCTATATCTCTGTTTTGGTACCAGTACCATGCTGTTTTGGTTACTGTAGCCTTGTAGTATAGTTTGAAGTCAGGTAGCGTGACACCTCCGGCTTTGTCCTTTTGACTTAGGATTGTCTTGGCAATGCGGGCTCTTTTTTGGTTCTGTATGAACTTTAAAGCAGTTTTTTCCAATTTGGTGAAGAAACTCATTGGTAGCTTGAGGGGGATGGCATTGAATCTATAAATAACCTTGGGCAGTATGGCCATTTTCAAGATATTGATTCTTCCTATCCATGAGCATGGTATGTTCTTCCATTTGTTTGTGTCCTCTTTGATTTCACTGAGCAGTGGTTTGTAGTTCTCCTTGAAGAGGTCCTTTACATCCCTTGTAAGTTGGATTCCTTGGTATTTTATTCTCTTTGAAGCAATTGTGAATGGAAGTTCTTTCATGATTTGGATCTGTGTTTGTCTGTTACTGGTGTATAAGAATGCTTGTGATTTTGTACATTAATTTTGTATCCTGAGACTTTGCTGAAGTTGCTTATCAGCTTAAGAAGATTTTGGGCTGAGACGATGGGGTTTTCTAAATATACAATCATGTCATCTGCAAACAGGGACAATTTGACTTCTTCTTTTCCTAACTGAATACCCTCGATTTCTTTCTCTTGCCTGATTGCCCTAGCCAGAACTTCCAACACTATGTTGAATAGGAGTGATGAGAGAGGGCATCCCTGTCTTGTGCCAGTTCTCAAAGGGAATGCTTCCTGTTTTTTCCCATTCAGTATGATATTAGCTGTGGGTTTGTCATAAATAGCTCTTATTATTTTGAGGTACGTTCCATCAATACCGAATTTGTTGAGCGTTTTTAGCATGAAGGGCTGTTGAATTTTGTCAAAAGCCTTTTCCGCATCTATTGAGATAATCATGTGGTTCTTGTCTTTGGTTCTGCTGATATGCTGGATTACATTGATTGATTTGCGAATGTTGAACCAGCCTTGCATCCCAGGGATGAA
>NW_022301070.1:0-1776 GCF_002776525.5 Piliocolobus tephrosceles | reverse complement strand
AAACAAACTAAAATTATCAAAATCGAATCAGTTATGTAAGGAAGCACAGAAATTTGACCCACAATGAAGAGAAAAGTCAATCAATATAAAGAAAAATTACTGAGTTACTAGGCAAATACATTAAAATAATTTGTTTTAATAATTCCACATGTTCAAGAAGTAGAATACAGAAGTGGTTCAATAAATATTGTTATAAAATTACTCAAATCAAACTTTTAGAAATGAAAAACTTTCATGCCTGAGATGAAGACACTGAATGGAACTGATAGAAGATTTGACAATGCAAAAGAAAAGATTAGTGAACTTGAAGCAAAAGCAATTGAAACTACCTGAAATGAAACACAAACTGAAAAAAGCCCTAAAATGTATGGATCATGCTTTTTTGGTTATACTTAAACCTCTCCTTAATAAGCTAACAAAGGTTTTTCTCTCATGTTTAATTCTTGAAGTGTTAGAATTTTAGGTTTGACCTGTAGGGCTATGCTTACTTTTAAGTCGTTTTTGTATGTCATGTGAGATAAAACCATATTTTTTGTTTTTATAATGTCTTTTTTTGTTTGTTTTCTTACTTAGGGTCTTTTCATTGAAAAGACCATCTTTTCTCTTTCCATTTGCCTTGCTATCTTTATTGATAATCAATTATTCATGTATGCTTCAGTCTGTTTTATTGATTTACTTGCAATTTTATTATAAAGCTACACTTACAGCTCTATAGTAAGTTAGTCTGGGTCTCCAGGTAATACACTTTTTCAAATGTATTTTTCTAAACTTTAGCTACTATAATTTCTTTGTTTTTGTTTTCGTATACATTTTTAAAGTAAGCTTGGCAATTACTACACAAATCTTGCTAAAATTTTGGTGAAATTTTGATTGAAGTTTCACCCAATCTATAGATCAATTTTGGGGAAAACTTCTGATGAACAACACGGAGTCTTCCAAACCATGAACATCATATAGTTCACAATGTATGAAGATTTTTTTCTTTCATCAGTGTTTTGTTGCCCTCACTGTATATATCTTGCACAAGTCTTCTAAGAATTATACCAAAGTTTGTTTGTTTGGTTATAGTGCAACGATAAATGGATCTTTCCAAATTAGAATTTTGAATTTTTCATTACTAGTGACAGATTATTTCCTTGACCAAACTACTCAGGCTCCCCTGCACTCTCATCTCAACTGGCCTCTAATATTTGAGCTTCTGCATTTGTCTTTTCATTGTCCAATTTTAGCAGGAATCCTACTGAGTTAGTTTAGTCAGTTTCCCCATCCTCAATATCAATCAGGCTTGATATCCAGTTCCTCATCTGCCGCCATCTCCCAGATCTATGTCTGCTCATTACCCTGTCCTGTTTCAGCAATGATTGATGTAATCAGAATCCCCGTGCCCTGATGTTTACTCTTAATAACTTTCCACTCTACTCCTTGACTATACATTTTCACTTTTCTCTGTTGTATTTGGAGTTGAGCAGAATCTCTTTGCTCCACTGCAAAACCCCACTGCAGTACTCCCTGTACCCATCCTGATGATTCTAAACAAAGTCTGCTTTACTATTCCTCAACAAGTGTAATGAGTAATTTGTTTAACACTAGTATGTAGAAATACAATTAATTGATTGTATATATTGACCTTGTATCTTGTAACCTCCCTGAGATCGTGTATTTGTTTCTATAACTTTGGTAAATTATTTAGGATTTTCCAAATCAATGATCAAGGTGTTTGCAAATAAGAAAAAATTTACTTCTTTTTTTCCAAACTGGATAACTCTTTTTTTTTTT
>NW_022301069.1:0-2591 GCF_002776525.5 Piliocolobus tephrosceles | reverse complement strand
TTATATTTAGTTGTATTTTTCATTTTACTTTTTAAATATACATTTCTTGCTAACTTTTATTGCCAATATTTGGAATAGATTTAGGAAAATGTCAGCAGATTCTCTGTCTACAATTCAAATATGGGATTTCAAGCACTGTGTGGGCAAAGGGATTCTAGTTTCCAGACTACAGATTTATGTTTCCCCACATCAGTATTTTCAGGTTAATAAATAATAGGATGTTATAAAATAAATATATGATTGCTACCAGAAGTTTCAAAAAACTCCAAAAATAATAAAAATAATAGAAAATAGAGTGTATTACACAAAGTTATGGTGAATATTATTTCAGGAAACATTCGGCGTGACTTTTAATATGAGTGCGTGCATATTATACTGGATAGCAATAGAAAAGGTATTTTTCCGTGAATCCTTGTATCTGTCTGTGTCCAGTCAGGACAGGCTTTATTATGATTTCAGACGGAGTTTCACTCTTATTGCCCAGGCTGGAGTGCACTGGCATGATTTCAGCTCACTGCAACCTCAGTCTAGTGGGTTCAAGCGATTCTTCTGCCTCGGCCTCCCAAGTAACTGGGATTACAGGCGCCCACCACCATGCCTAGCTAATTTTTTATATTTTAGTAGAGACGGGATTTCACCATGTTGTCCAGGCTGGTCTTGAACTCCTGACCTCGTGATTCACCTGCCTCGGCCTCCCAAAAGGCTGGGATTATATGCATGAGCCACTGTGCCCGGCCTAATTTTTGTATTTTTAGTAGAGATGGGGTTTCACCATGTTGGCCAGGTGATCCTCCTGCCTCAGCCTCCTGAAGTGCTGGGATTACAGGCATAGCCACCACACCCGGCCAGGACAGACTTTAATACAAAATGGCCTGGAGTTGCTGAGTTTGAAGGGGAGTCCTCATGGGACTGAGGGCCAGACTCTGAGGAGGGAGCATCCACTGATGGTGCTGGTGTCTCAGAGGGCACAGTGGTGCTGGGTCTGCAAGTGCTGCAAAGACTGCTTATTAGAATCATCTGCAGCTACCTGGCAACCCAATCTGCTTGGGTCTTTGAGTGACACTTGACAGGAACACTTGACACTTCCAAAACAAGGAAGAGGAAGAGCATGAGAAAGAGCTTTCCAATCACTCTGTCATACCTCCTCTTTGCAGACTCAAACAGGGAATCAGTGGGCAGAGGATAAATACGGTTTGCAGCATCTGAGTCCTAGCACCACAAGGCAGACTAGAACGGTGGGATTGAAGCTAAGGGACATTAACTTAGTAAAAGACATAATTATGCTCTAAAAACCCCATCTAGGCCGGGCATAGTGGTTCACACTTGTAATTGCAGCACTTTGGAAGGCTGAGGTGAGTGAACGACCTGAAGTTAGGAATTCAAGACCAGCCCGGCCAATATGGCAAAACCCCATCTCTACTAAAAATTACAAAAAAATTATCCGAGTGTGGTGGGAGGTGCCTGCAATCCCAGCTACTCTGGAGGCTGCAGCAGAAGAATCGTTAGAACCCGGGAGGTGGAGGTTGCAGTAAGCTGAGATCACACCACTGCACTCCAGCGTGGGTGAGACAGAACTAAACTCCGTCCCAAAAAAAACTAAAATAAATAAATAAACAAATAAATAAATAAAAAATAAAAGCCCTGTCTAGATATTTTAAAAATTTATTCTTCCCTTCCATGGGGTATGAGATCAAGTCTACATGCTATGCCAATTAATATAAGTCAAATGTTCTTCTCTTTTGAAGTAACTGTTTCAATTACATATATCTACTAAAGCATATAATTGACCAGAAATCATTGATCTGATTGTCATGTTTTCTCATAATTGTAGATGTCCTCAAGTCCTTACTTCCTAACTGAGTCGTGTTATTTTCTGACTGATATGCTTTGGCCAGACTGAGAAGATGGAGAGAAAATTGGACTTTAAATTTTCAAAACAAATAGCAAAAAAAGAGTAGTAAAAATATAACTGTAGTATGTGGAATCTGAAAAAAAAAAAAAAAAGAGGAAGGTTTATAGGCACTACGCTGAACGTGGGGCAAAAGGAAGAAAAACAAGAAGGAGATGGCGCTCAGTTGGGGCTGGAGTTGCTGAGTTTGAAGGGGAGTCCTCATGGGGCTGAGGGCCAGGCTCTGAGGGGGGAGCATCTGCCGCTGGTGCTGGTGTCTCAGCACCAGTGGTGCTGGTCTGCAAGTGCTGCAGAGACTGCTTGTTTGAATCATCTGCAGCTACTGAGAGTAGGGCAAAATATTAAATCTGGTGATCAGAATATACTTGGGTTGCAGCATCTGGGAATGAGACTATTAAAGAAAAATAGAGGTTGTGGCAATCAAAGAGTCAAATGGAGCATTGACTCTAAGATTTCATCTATGCAGATGGCAATTTACCCATTAAGTATTTTTTGTGACTAACTCTTTTTGACATTAGGTGAGTGAACTGTATAATTGGTTTGTGAAGCAGTGCTCTTTTCTATTTCAACAATAATTCATCTTTTTTCCCCTACTCTCCTATTAAATAAGATAATAACTTCAAGGTATATGCTAGATGAATACTAGATGAATACAAGGTATATCCTATTAAATGAGATAATA
>NW_022301068.1:0-3601 GCF_002776525.5 Piliocolobus tephrosceles | reverse complement strand
ACAGGCGTCTGCCACCACACCCAACTAATTTTTGTATTTTTAGTAGAGACGGGATTTCACCATGTTGGCCAGGTTGGTCTCGAATGCCTGACCTCAGGGGATCCGCCTGCCTAGGCCTCCCAAAGTGCTGGGACTACAGGCGTGAGCCACTGTGCCCGGCCTGCACTCTGTTAACACTGCAGGCTGCTTCTGAAAGGCAGGGCTGCCCAAGCTGTGGCCAAGGGCACTACTGGTGGTTCCTAAGATGAGCTTAGGTGGCACATGGCCAAACATTTCTAAACATTTAATAGGTGTTAATTGACTTTAATGTATGCTAGGAAAGTGATAACTAGTACATCAAACCTTTGGTGAGACAGAGAAATATAAAGTTTCCTTTGGAATTATATTTAAGTAAAATACGCTGACTTTTTGAAAAGTTCTCAATTCGTTTCTAAATTCTTCCAGGCATCACAGCAAAATGTTTTGTTTATCAACTTGAAGGGTTGAATTGTGGTAAGAAAGACATAACAGTACCATTTTAACCATTTTGTCCATAGAAATCAGAAAAATAATTTATTCCAAAAGATAGTTTGGTGTAATTCCGTTGGGACAGAGCTTCTCTCTGAATATGCTCTCCTGCTGATCCCCAGCTGGTCTCTTGTCTGTCTTGCAGCCATTTTTAAACCCTTGGTTGATTTCCACATTGTGAGAAGGTAGGAGCCATCTTCAAAACCACAGATTCCAAGGAGGGACTAACATATTTATCAGAAGAACAGCGTCTTCTACCTCAAAAGAGTGTGTTAACATTGTGCAGAGTCAGCACAGGTTAGGTTAAGTAGGCACATAATTCACCAAAGTGTAAAAAAAAGTGAAAGAAGGCTGGGCGCGGTGGCTCACGCGTGTAATCCCAGCTTTTCGGGAGGCCAAGGCGGGAGGATCATGAAGTCAGGAGTTTGAGACCAGCCTGGCCAACATAGTGAAATCTCGTCTCTACTAAAAAATACAAAAGATTAGCCAAGCGTGGTGGTGGGCGCCTGTAGTCCCTGCTACTCGGGAGGCTGAGGCAGGAGAATCACTTGAATCCGGGAGGCAGAGGTTGCAGTGAGCTGAGATCGCATCATTGCACTCCTGCCTGTGTGACAGTGCGAGACTCCATCTCAAAAAAAAAAAAAAAAAAGTGAAAGAAGAAATACGGCATTGTTGAATAAGATACTCAAATGCAGTGTGAACATTTAAGGTGGCTGATGCCCAAAATAGGCAAGTCAAGAAAGGTGATTTGGATTTGGAGGTGATTTTGCACGTGGAAGGAATTATCTTCCCATGACCTTAGTGAGTACTGTAGAGCATATCTTCATCCTTACGGTCAGATGCTTCAGATACCAGATGGTTTCATTTCTCAACTGTGGTCCAAAGAGAGGGTTGAGTTGGGCCAGAGTTGCCAGAATTGCAATCGGCCAAGTTTACTGCTTTATTATAAAGGATATTACAAAGGATACAGACAGAGAGATGTGTAGGGTAAGGCATGTGGGAACGGGCGTGGAGCTTCCACACCCTCCCTGAGCACACCACCCTCCAGGAACCTCCACGTATTCAGCTGCCTGGAAGGTCCCATAATGCCACAGAACTGTACATTTAAATGTACAGTTCTGTGGCATTAAAGTATAGTCACATTATGGAGGCTGAGCACGGTGGCTCACGCCTGTAATCTCAGCACTTTGTGGGGCTGAGAATCACTTGAGCCCAGGAGTTTGAGACCATCCTGGGCAACATAGGGAGATCTCATCATTATACAAAAGCTAAAAATTAACTGGATGTGGTGGTGCATGCCTGTAGTCCCAACTACTTGGGAGGGTGAGGTCAAAGGATCACTTGAGCCCAGGAGGTCAAGGGTGGGGTGAGCCGCACCACTGCACTCCAGCCTGAGCAAGACACTGTATCTTTTTGTGAGACAGAGTCTTTGTCTGTTGCCCAGGCTGGAGTGCAGTGGCCAGATCTCAGCTCACCGCAACCTCCGCCTCCCAGGTTCACGCCATGCTCCTGCCTCAGCCTCTGGGACTACAGGCGCCCGCCACCTCGCCCGGCTAGTTTTTTTTTTTTTTTTTAAGTAGAGACCGGGTTTCACCGTGTTAGCCAGGATGGTCTCAACCTCCCAACCTTGTGATCTACCTGTCTCGGCCTCCCAAAGTGCTGGGATTACAGGCTTGAGCCACTGCACCCGGCCAAGACACTGTATCTTAATAATAATAAAAAAAGGATAGCCACATTGTGGTGCAGCCATTACCACCACTTATCTTCAGAACGTTTTCATCTTCCCTAACTGGAACTCTGTAATTCATTAAACACTAGCTCCCCATTCTTGCCTTGCCACATCCCCTCCTGACAGCCCCTCCAACCACTGTTCCACTTTCTGTCTCTGTGAATTTGCCTATTCTAGGTATCACATAGAATAATAGTTTCATGTCTGACTTGTTTCACTTATGATGTAAAGTGGAGTCTATTTAAAGAGAAAACATCAGGCTGGGTGCAGTGGCTCATGCCTGTAATTCCAACACTTTGGGAGGCCAAGGTGGGCAGATCACTTGGGGTCAGGAGTTCAAGACCAGCCTGGCCAACATGGCGAAACCCTGTCTCTACTAAAAATACAAAAACTAGCTAGGAGTGGTGGCATGCACCTATAATCTCGCTACTTGGGAGGCTGAGACAGAATTGCTTGAACCCAGGAGGAGGAGTTTGCAGTGAGCCGAGATTGTGCCACTGCACTCCAGCCTGGGCAACAGAGCAAGACTCCATCTCAAAAAATACAAACAAATAAATAGAAAACATTAAAATATATTAGAATTTAGGATGTCTGCAGATGTGGCAATGGTACAGGGCGACTAAAGATGGAAATTCGACAGGCTGTGAGAACAGAAGACTTCTCCCTCATCCCTGTCTGTGAGGGTAACTAGATCTGCTAATCTGGGAAATTCAGGACCCACATTGTGAACAGGAGAAAGAGGAGGTGGAAAGGGGTCAAACACAAGCTCCCCATCCAAAGAACCAAGCAGGTGCTACTGAGCTCTCCTGGGAGCCTTAGTGCTCCCAGGCCTTTGACACAGGGCTGGCCATCCACTCTGTACACACCTGACAAACAGCTGATAGGTGGCCCGTCTGTGGGCTGCATTCCAAGCCCGCTGGTGCCATTTTCTCACACTTGTCTGACTGGTGTGAGAAAATGGCACCAGCAGGCTTGGAATGTGCCCAAAGCCATCCAAGGGACTTCATACTGTCGTGGATCCATATACATCCCAGAAACCAAGTAGAACCCAATGACTAGATGTCCCATATCTCAAGGTTCTGAGTCAACAGCCGAGATAACACTTAGGGCAGGATCCGTGCAGTGAGAAGACTGAGATTGGGAAATCTCCAGGGACTTGCACTGAAAACAAAGCCATTTCCAGAACGGAGAGGGAGCCAATCTCCCTGGAGGATTGGGGTCCTTGCAGAGAATCCTCACTCAAAGTTGCAATAGGCAGACTCCTTATATTAGTCCGTTTTCTTTTTTTTTTTTTTTTTTTTTTTTTCGGTGTTTTTCTCTGTTCCCCCGGCCTGGGGGCGGTGGCCCCATCCCAGCCCACTGCAA
>NW_022301067.1:1059-2770 GCF_002776525.5 Piliocolobus tephrosceles | reverse complement strand
GACTGCAGTGGTGCGATCTTGGCTCACCACAACTTCCACCTCCCGGGTTCAAGCAGTTCTCCTGCCTCAGCCTCTTGAGTAGCTGGGACTACAGGCACGTGCCCCCAAGCCCGGCTAATTTTTGTATTTTTAGTACAGACGGGGTTTCAGTATGTTGACCAGACTGGTCACAAACTCCTGACCTCGTGATCTACCCACCTTGGCCTCCCAAAGTGATAGGATTGCAGGCATGAGCCACCGAACCCAGCCATGAAGATCCTTCTTAAATGAAAAAACCGTTCCTCTGACTTGATGTGAGGCTGTTGGTGAGATTGATAGCAGTGGAGACAGGTCTGTCAGAAATGGAGCTAAACTTTGTGTTTTGGAGTATTTTGATGGCCTGCCCTGATTATGTAAGTTTTGCTAAGAAGTCATTAGAGTAATTCCTCTACTGGAAGAAACACCCATATGGGGAATTTGGGACCTTGCCTTTTCAAGTTGTACACAAAGAACTCTCCATGGGTGAAAAGTACATGATTCCAGGTCCATTTCTAGAATGGAAACAGCTGCATCAACACAACAGCGATTCACATTCCTGAGTTTGAGAGAATCCGATTGTTTCAAGGCTGAAGCCAAAAAGCCCAATAAACAATGTTTGTACCTTTTTTCATAGTTAGGAATTAGGTGCATCCCGTGGTCTAGAAAATAACTGATGGTGGTCACCAAGTAGTTTAAAACCAAGCAGGACCTCATTTTATCATGTGGGTGTTTCTGATTTTTTAAATGAAGTTTTTATTTTCCTGTGCAATAAATGACAAGCTCTGACTTGAAATACATTTCCTTTAATAAACCAGAATCTAGGGCCGGGCGCGGTCGCTCACACCTGTAATCCCAGACTTCGGGAGGCCGAGGAGGGCAGATCATGAGGTCAGGAGATTGAGACCAACCTGGCTATAGTGAAACCCTGCCTCTACTAAAAATACAAAAAATCAGCCGGGCATGGTGGCAGGTGCCTGTAGTCCCAGCTACTCGGGAGGCTGAGGCAGGAGAAGAGCGTGAACCCGGGAGGCAGAGCTTGCAGTGAGCCAAGATCACGCCACTGCACTCCAGCCTGGATGACAAAGCAAGACTGTGTCTCAAAAAAAAAAAAAAAGAAAGAAAGAAAGAAAAAATAAAGAAATCATAATCTATAATCCTAAGGTTCTTAACCCAGCTCTCAGAAATTTATGACGTCCCCAAAATCCTGTGCAACAATTTTGTGTATATGCATCCATGTGTTTATGGGGAGACGATTTATACCTCTCCATACATTTTCAAAGTGGTTGGATTCCAAAAAATTTTAGAATACGCCACTTGGGCCTTGTGTGGTGGCTCACACCTGTAATCCCAGCACTTAGGGAGGCTGGGGCAGTAGGATCCACTGAGGTCAGGAGTTTAAGACCAGCAACATAGCGAGACCTCCAACTGTACCAAAAAAAAAAAAAAAAAAATGCTGGACGTGGTGGTGCACACCTGTGGTTCTAGCTGCTCGGGAGGTTGATCACCTGATCCCAATAATTTGAGGCTATAGTAAGTTAGAATTGCACCACGGCACTCCAGCCTGGGCAACAGAGGAAGACCCTCTCTCAAACAAAAACAAAAAACCGTATCACTTAGTATACTATTGTTGTGGGTCAAGTATCAGATTTTGTTTAAAAATTAAATACTCTTTTTTTTTTTTTTTTTTTTTTTT
>NW_022301067.1:0-959 GCF_002776525.5 Piliocolobus tephrosceles | reverse complement strand
CCACAAGCTCTGCCTCCTGGGTTCACTCCATTCTTCTGCCTCAGCCTCCTAAGTAGCTGGGACTACAGGTGCTCGCCACCACGCCTGGCTAATATTTTGTATTTTTAGTAGAGATGGGGTTTCATCGTGTTAGCCAGGATGGTCTTGATCTCCTGACCTCGTGATCTGCCCACCTTGGCTTCCCAAAGTGCTGGGATTACAGGTAAATACTCATTTTTAGCAAAGTTGTACAGGCATACAGCTCTAAGAGTCAGAAATTAACAAGACTTAGGACAAAACCCAGCAATCCCCTTACCCTTCTCTACTCTGATCCCTGCTCCTTGGAGGTTACTGTGTTTATGTTTTAGCTTGTTCTTCTAGATTGTGTGAAAGACAGGGAGATGTCCTACTGTGGAAGACAAGGATTCTGGTTGCTTACCCTTCCCGCTCCTCCTGTTGCCCATGTTTTTCTCCCCCATCCTCTCAGTATAATTATTGTGATAGTGAGGCCTGGCATGGTGGCTCGTGACTTATCTCAGATTTTTGGGAGGCTGAGGCGGGCAGATCACTTGAAGCCAGGAGTTGAAGGCCAGCCTGGCCAACACAGTGAAACCCTGTCTCTACTAAAAAATGCAAAAATTAATCAGTTGTAGTGTCGCACACCTGTAGTCCCAGCTACTCAGGAGGGTGAGGCACAGGAATTGCTTGAACCTGGGAGGTGGAGGTTGCAGTGAGCTGAGATCGCACCATGAGCTGAGATCGCACCACTGCACTCCAAACTGGGCAACAGAGGTAGACTCTGTCTCAAAAAAAATTATCATGATAGTGGGATACATAGTACAATAGTGTATCTATTTAGTATTCTTCCTGGTTTTTGGCCCGGAGCTTCTAAAACCATTGTAACTTCCTGAGCGATAGGAACATCATTGGTTGTAATATTTGGTCTTAGGTTTCAATACCTGACACAAGAGCTTCTAAGA
>NW_022301066.1:0-3609 GCF_002776525.5 Piliocolobus tephrosceles | reverse complement strand
GTATGTTTATTGTGGCACTATTCACAATAGCAAAGACTTGGAATCAACCCAAATGTCCATCAGTGACAGACTGGATTAAGAAAATGTGGCACATATACACCATGGAATACTATGCAGCCATAAAAAAGGATGAGTTTGTGTCCTTTGTAAGGACATGGATGCAGCTGGAAACCATCATTCTTAGCAAACTATCACAAGAACAGAAAACCAAACACCGTATGTTCTCACTCATGGGTGGGAACTGAACAATGAGATCACTTGGACTCGGGAAGGGGAACATCACACACCGGGGCCTATCACGGGGAGGGGGGAGGGGGGAGGGATTGCATTGGGAGTTATACCTGATATAATGACGAATTGATGGGTGCTGACGAGTTGATGGGTGCAGCACACCAACATGGTTCAAGTATACATATGTAACAAACCTGCACGCTATGCACATGTACCCTAGAAAGTAAAGTATAATAAAAAAAAAAAAAAAAAAAAAAAGAAGCAGGTTAGTGCTTTAAGAGAAACCCATTGTGTTTTTACTTTAATGCCCAGTTCACAGAAAAACTGAATGATACCCCTTTAACTTTAGCTAATATGTTTACAACAGAATTTTACTTACAATTAATATTTTAAAACTTGCTTAAATCTTCAAAACTTTTTTTTTTTTTTTTGAGACAGAGTCTCACTCTGTCACCCAGGCTGGAGTGCAGTGGCATGATCTCGGCTCACTGCAAGCTCCACCTCCCGGGTTCACACCATTCTCCTGCCTCAGCCTCCCGAGTAGCTGGGACTACAGGCACCCACCACCATGCCCAGCTAATTTTTTGTATTTTTAGTAGAGACAGGGTTTCACCGTGTTAGCCAGGATTATCTCAATATCCTGACCTTGTGATCCGCCCACCTCGGCCTTCCGAAGTGCTGGGATTACAGGCGTGAGCCACTGTGCCCAGCCAAAACAATTTTTTTTAACCTTTTAATGTGAAAATTTACATTCTTTTTTTTTTTTTTTTTTTTTTTTTGAGACGGAGTCTCGCTCTATCGCCCAGGCTGGAGTGCAGTGGCCGGATCTCAGCTCACTACAAGCTCTGCCTCCCGGGTTCCCGCCATTCTCCTGCCTCCGCCTCCCAAGTAGCTGGGACTACAGGCGCCCGCCACCTCGCCCGGCTAGTTTTTTGTATTTTTAGTAGAGACGGGGTTTCACGGTGTTAGCCAGGATGGTCTCGATCTCCTGACCTCGTGATCCACCCGTCTCGGCCTCCCAAAGTGCTGGGATTACAGGCTTGAGCCACCGCGCCCGGCCTGAAAATTTACATTCTTATGCCTCCTTATAATCCTTTTACTAAAGGTGTATTTTACTTTCCTTATACACCTTGCACATAAACTGATTCTTCAGTAGTTTTACATTCAGGAGGCCTAATTACTTTTAAATTATACATTTCTTGCATAAATTCTTTTTTTATAACTTTTTTTTCTCTTTCACGACTTTCACAGACAATTCTTCGACATGCCTCAATTTTCTGACTTATTACAAACATTTCTTTCTTTAAACAAGCAGTTAATTCATTTCAGGACAAGAAGTTACCATATAACATTCTTTTTACATAAATTCTGCCCCCTGCCTTTTTTCCCCCCCCCTTTTTTTTTTTAAAGATGACAACCATTTTTTTCCAAAGCAAACTTCCTTTATGTCTATGGACTAGACTAAGGCCACAAGATTAGAAGTTACTATAATACATGTTACACTGTTAACTTTTAGCAAACTGTTTTTTTGTTGAAACCCTTGTAAGTTTGGGATTTCAATTATCTTTTACTATTAATAAGACCTTGTTTAGTCTAAATTAACTTAGAATTGGTATAGATAGCTTTTTTTACCTTCAATTATCCAGTAGGAACCATCTATTGTCCTGTCCTGAAGGGAGGTCCTCCTAGGTCCGGTTGGACCTTTCTGTGGTAATTAAGATTTAGATCCCCTGTTAGGAAACCTGCTGGGTTAAGGGAATTTTCAGTAGCTAATGTTAAATCATCTTTTTTTTTTTTTTTTTTTTTTTCTACTAAGGATACTTCTGAACTGGTGAGGCTTGCTCACAATGAAGTTTCCTCTAAAAGTTATTTTTCTACTTTCTTCTGTTAGCAAAGCAGTTGCCACAACAGATTGAATGCATTTGGGCCATCTTCGGGTTACTGGGTTAAGGACTTTTGATTGGAAGGCTACAGGTTGTCAGTGGCCTCAGTGCTTTCAGGCTATGCCCTTGTTTACACTTACAACAAGGTGGTATTGGAGTGCTGTAGGGTCAATTACCAATTATAGGTTTTTTTTTTATTATTATTATACTTTAAGTTCTAGGGTACATGTGCATAACGTGCAGGTTTGTTACATATGTATATGTAGGGAAAAATAGGTTAGTCTGTTACTGTGTTATTATAGATAGAAGTAGGTTTAAGAGACTCCATTCAGCTCTATATTTGAGATGCTGTTAATCTGTGACTCTACCCCCAATCTTGTCCTTGCTAGAAACATTGCTGTGCTAATTAAAGTTGAAAGGATTTTGGGAGGTAAGGAATGTGCTTTCTTAGGTAAATGTTTAAAGCCTGCTTGTGGTTAAAGGTCAGTACCATTCCTTTAAATCTCAGTAAAAGAAAAACATCTGTCTCCTGCCCGATCCTGGGAAAATGCAACAGCTCCGTGTACCTGTATGCCTTACTGCTTATTTACTCCCTTATCTTTTTGGCAATAAATACCGAGGGAACTCAGAGACCAGTGCCAGTGTGGGTCCTCTGAAAGCACAGCACTGGTCCCCTGGGGCCCTGCTTTTGTTTCTCTATACTTTGTCTCTGTGTCTCTATTTCTTTTCTCAAGTCTCTCGTTTCCACCTAGTGAGAAGCACCCACAGGTGTGGAGGGGCAGGCCACCCCTTCATGCATACATGTGCCATGTTGGTGTGCTGCACCCATCAACTCATCAGCACCCATCAATTCATCATTTATATCAGGTATAACTCCCCAATGCAATCCCTCCCCCCTCCCCCCTCCCCATGATAGGCCCCAGTGTGTGATGTTCCCCTTCCCGAGTCCAAGTGAGCTCATTGTTCAGTTCCCACCTATGAGTGAGAACATGCGGTGTTTGGTTTTCTCTTCTTGTGATAATTTGCTAAGAATGATGGTTTCCAGCTGCATCCATGTCTCTACAAAGGACGCAAACTCATCCTTTTTTATGGCTGCATAGTATTCCATGGTGTATATGTGCCACATTTTCTTAATCCAGTCTGTCACTGATGGACATTTGGGTTGATTCCAAGTCTTTGCTATTGTGAATAGTGCCGCAATAAACATACGTGTGCATGTGTCTTTGTAGTAGCATAATTTATAATCCTTTGGGTATATACCCAGTAGTGGGATGGCTGGGTCATATGGTACATCTAGTTCTAGATCCTTGAGGAATTGCCATACTGTTTTCCATAATGGTTGAACTAGTTTACAATCCCACCAACAGTGTAAAAGTGTTCCTATTTCTCCACATCCTCTCCAACACCTGTTGTTTCCTGATTTTTTAATGATTGCCATTCTAACTGGTGTGAGATGGTATCTCATTGTGGTTTTGATTTGCATTTCTCTGATGGC
>NW_022301065.1:0-1134 GCF_002776525.5 Piliocolobus tephrosceles | reverse complement strand
AGCCAAGATCACGCCACTGCATTCCAGCCTGAGCGGCAGGGTAAGACCCTTTCCCAAAAAAAAAAAAAAAAAAAAAGATCAGGTGTGGTGGCTCACGCCTGTAATCCCAGCAGTTTGGGATGCCGAGGCAGGCAGCCTGACCAATGTGGAAAAACCCCATCTCTACTAAAAATGCAAAATTAGCCAGGCGTGGAGGTCCATGCATGTAATCCCAGCTACTCAGAGGCTGAGGCAGGAGAATTGCTTGAACCTGGGAGGCAGAGGTTGTGGTAAGCTGAGATCATGCCATTGCACTCTAGACTAGGCAACGAGCGAAACTCCATCTCAAAAAAAAGAAAAAAGAAAAAAAGAAAAAGCAGCAGTTGTCACTCATTAGCACAACAGGGGGATGTTTGGTCGTTTTTGTGCATTCAACAATGTTTCTAGTTTTGTCCATGCTCAGGCATGTTTTTTGGAGTGTTCTTGTTTTGCTTTGATTTGTTACAGTTGTGGAGTGGACTGGTGTGATATTGGGGTTCTGTGAAATTGTCTGTGTTCAACGAGACTATGAATGCCAACACCAGCTCCTAGCAGCACCGAGTCCTGGCTGACAGAACCAGGCTCTTTCTGGGATGTTGGGACCTGTTTTTCTTGTACTCAATTTGGTACACTCTTGTACAGCTGTATTGACTGTTAAAAGATAGAAATACTTCTGTACTGTGTAGTAATTAGCCATGGCCATGAGCCTTCTGAGGGCTTTCTCATCTCCCTGCCCCTCGTGCCTGCTTCCCCTAGACCTCCCCACAACCCACTGGTTAGTGGTAGAGCAGGAAACCTTCTAGACCTTGCTGCAGCTCAACCGCTAGTGTCTGTTCTGATGAGTCAGTGCCGTGTGGTCTCTTTTGGTAACGTTTTCAACATCACCTGGTTTTGAGTTTGTAGCTTCTCTCTACATTAAGATTGAGAAGGGACAAGAAGACAGAAGAAAGTTAGAAGAGAGAAACAAAAGGCAAAAGAGAGAGCGAAGTGTAAATAAGTGAGGGTGAAGATAGGAAAGGGTGAAAGACATCTAGAAAATGAAGAAGAAGGCTGGACATGGTCGCTCATATCTGTAATCCCAGCACTTCGGGAGGCCAAGATGGGTGGATCACCTGA
>NW_022301064.1:0-1234 GCF_002776525.5 Piliocolobus tephrosceles | reverse complement strand
AATACAGGAGCACCCAGATTCATAAAGCAAGTCCTTAGAGACTTACAAAGAGACTTAGACTCCCATACAATAATAATGGGAGACTTCAACACTCCACTGTCAACATTAGACAGATCAACGAGACAGAAAGTTAACAAGGATATCCAGGAATTGAACTCATCTCTGCACCAAGCGGACCTAATAGACATCTATAGAACTCTCCACCCCAAGTCAACAGAATATACATTCTTCTCAGCACCACATCACACTTATTCCAAAATTGACCACATAATTGGAAGTAAAGCACTCCTCAGCAAATGTAAAAGAACAGAAATTATAACAAACTGTCTCTCTGACCACAGTGCAATCAAACTAGAACTCAGGACTAAGAAATTCAATCAAAACCGCTCAACTACATGGAAACTGAACAACCTGCTCCTGAATGACTACTGGGTACATAACGAAATGAAAGCAGAAATAAAGATGTTCTTTGAAACCAATGAGAACAAAGATACAACATACCAGAATCTCTGGGACACATTTAAAGCAGTGTGTAGAGGGAAATTTATAGCACTAAGTGCCCACAAGAGAAAGCAGGAAAGATCTAAAATTGACACTCTAACATCACAATTAAAAGAACTAGAGAGGCAAGAGCAAACACATTCAAAAGCTAGCAGAAGGCAAGAAATAACTAAGATCAGAGCAGAACTGAAGGAGATAGAGACACAAAAAACCCTCCAAAAAATCAATGAATCCAGGAGTTGGTTTTTTGAAAAGATCAACAAAATTGACAGACCGCTAGCAAGGCTAATAAAGAAGAAAAGAGAGAGGAATCAAATAGACGCAATAAAAAATGATAAAGGGGATATCACCACCGACCCCACAGAAATACAAACTACCATCAGAGAATACTATAAACACCTCTACGCAAATCAACTAGAAAATCTAGAAGAAATGGATAATTTCCTGGACACGTACACTCTTCCAAGACTAAACCAGGAAGAAGTTGAATCCCTGAATAGACCAATAGCAGCCTCTGAAATTGAGGCAACAATTAATAGCCTGCCCACCAAAAAAAGCCCAGGACCAGATGGATTCACAGCTGAATTCTACCAGAGGTACAAGGAGGAGCTGGTACCATTCCTTCTGAAACTATTCCAATCAATAGAAAAAGAGGGAATCCTCCCTAACTCATTTTATGAGGCCAGCATCATCCTGATACCAAAGCCTGGCAGAGACACAACAAAAAAAGAGA
>NW_022301063.1:1712-3634 GCF_002776525.5 Piliocolobus tephrosceles | reverse complement strand
AGAAAAAAAAAAAAAAAAAAAAAAACGTGTACTATGTGCGTATAAATTTATATGGTACAATCAAAGCACTTTATTTATATTACTTTATTTACCAATTTTACTCTTTTTTTTATATTTTATTTTTTTATTTTTTTATCATTTTTACCTTTTTCCTTTTTTTAATTTATTTTTAAAAATGTTAATACGTTCATATAATTTTTTTTATATATTTTTGTTTCTGTTTTTGTTTTATTTTTTCAATATATTATCGTTGCTGCCGATCCTGGGAAACAATTCCTTAGGTTTAGTTTCAGGTAATCATGGTCATATACATTGCAGAAAAAAAACGAACAACAAAACAACTGATCATAAATATGATGTAGACAAACAATACAATAGTGGAAATGAAAATAAAGTTGTTTTTGTGAAAGAAATAAATAAAAAAAAAATAAATAAAATTAAAAATAATTTTTTATTACATAATTTGATGTATGTATTAATGCAAAATAAAAAGAATGGCACTATTAACAAAATTGACAATTATAATTATGATGTAAAAAAAATGAATAAATATATGTTCTCTTCTTTGAAGACTATAGAACAAAAAAATGTGCAAAATATAAAAATCAAAAGTAGTAATAATAATAAAATATATAAAATTCAAAACACACCTTATAAAATCCGACAGGTGTCATCTTTTTTAGAAATGCACCAAGCAAATAAAAATAATTATATCAATGATGGCATAGATGGTAATATTAATGATAATATTATTTCAAGTAAAATACGTAAGCGTACTACACCCTATGGTGCAACAAGTATGATTCTAAATAGTGTGGAGGACCCTGGAATAAAATTCGCTGAAACTAGGGGTAACTTTTAATAGTTGTAAAACTAGTATACATTTTTAATTATATATACCATATATACACACTTGTACATACATATGTACATATATACTTATACACATATATAAACATATATGTACGTTTAAACTCACGAACGATATACGTAAATGTACTCATATATATATATATATATATATATATATATGTACGTACGTACGTAATTTTTTTTTTTTTTTTTTTTTCTTTCTACAGAAACTGCATCTGTACAACAAACTACAGATGGATGGAATGTATATCCTCCTTTAATGCTCACATGTAAGGAACTTGGGTGCCCTAACGATTATGAAGTATGTTCCTATACTCATATAAAACCAAATGTAATTACTAAATTAAAAGAAAAATATAATGAAAGTATATACCCTAAAATGTTTGAAGCAAAAGAATTGCCATTCCAGATTAAATGTGTTTGTAAAAAATATCTTGCAGATGGTACTTGCAACACTTCAGCCGAAGCTGTGGTAGCATAAGCTATTATATACTTTTTTTATTTGTATTTTTCTATGATTAAGTGAAATAAATAATATACTCTATATTTTTTTTTATTTGTATATAAAACGTAACAAACAAATGGGATTCGCAAAAACAAACAAAAAAAACAAAAAAGAGAAAACAGGATATGCAAAACGTATGATATACATACACAGGTGAAAAAAAAAATTATTTTTTATTTATATATTTTACTTATATATTTTACTTATTGATTTACTTATTGATTCACTTATTTATTTTATTTTTTTTTTTTTTTTGAAATAAAATTTAAAATCTCAAAATACACACGCGTGCCTAAATTTGCATATGTACTTATACATGCAAACCTACGTACACAAAAGTAATATGTTGAATCATTAAAAATGCTCAAGTATTATATAGTGCTTTCAAAATATACAGACAGATGTGTTAATTATTTTCTCGCTAGTTCTGCTGTACTTTCCTATTATAATAATTTGATTAACAAGTAATACAACGTGTGTTTTTTTTTTTTTTTTTTTTTTTTTTTTTGAATATATACACATACTTATATATGCACAAAAATTA
>NW_022301063.1:0-1612 GCF_002776525.5 Piliocolobus tephrosceles | reverse complement strand
AAAAAAATTTAAAAAAAAAAAAAAAAAAAAAAAAAACGAACAAACGAAATTTTTTCTGCTGAAAATAAATTTAATTTTTTTTTTTTTTTTTGCGATCTAATTAATTGTAAACAAATATGAATGGCACTTATTAAATATGTGAGGTTCAACTCATTCAATAAGCGTCGAAAATTAATAAAAAAAAAAAAAAAAAAAAAAGGGGAAATAAAACAAAATTAAAAAATATAATAAAGAATCAAAAATAACAAATTAAAAATAATAAATTAAAAATATCAAATTAAAAATTATAAATTAAAAATATCAAATTAAAAATAACTAATTAAATATTACTATTCAAAAATAACAGATTAAAAAATACTTAATTAAAAATAATAAAATAAAGAGTAACTTATTAAAAACAAATAATTAAAAATAACAAACTGAAAAAATTAATAGGCAATAAAAATAAATAAATAAGTAATAAAACATGCTTTCTTATTAAAATTTAATGTATTAATGAAAATAATACATTTACATCACCTCTTATCTGACAATATAGTAACGATTTGCAACAACAAAAAATAAAAACAAAAAAAAAAAGGAAAAGATTGGAAAAGATTGGAAAATATAAAAACTATGCGTAATATAAAAGTAAAAAAAAAAAAAAAATGAGAATAAACTGGTTATAGGTGTACAAATGAATATATAATAAAGACATATATACACATTTACATATGTATGCATATCATTTATTAAAAAGAAAAAAAAAAAAAAAAAAAAGTGACAGTTTGTGTTTCTCTTCAGAATGTCACAAGCATAGAACTATATTTTATTATATATAAAAAAATATATATTTTTTGTATATCTACGATCACATTATGATTTTAAAGGTTTAAGGTTCTTAAAATATATTTTCCTATAAAAAAAATAAAATAAATGAATAAATGAATAAATGAATAAATGAATAAATGAATAAATGAATAAATGAATAAATGAATAAATGAATAAATGAATAAATGAATAAATGAATAAATGAATAAATGAATAAATGAATAAATGAATAAATGAATAAATGAATAAATGAATAAATGAATAAATGAATAAATGAATAAACGAATGAATGGAATGAATAAATTAATGATGCTGTTCAGAAAAAAAAAGTTATAAATGTATATTACACGTGAGCAAAGCAACAGGCATATACATACACGCACCCACACTGTCACATATGTACATAGAAAAAAAAAAAAAAAAAAAAAAAATCTCTAATCACATAGTTATATTACCATATTCATCGCCTCTAAGCCTATTCTTGTTTTTCATAATAAACGCTTCGATTATATTTCTGTCTTCTCCTTTAAACTCTGTTAACAGTTTTTGAACCATAAAGTTACCATAACAGTCTTTGCAGAGATCAATAATCTTATCATTTCTATATACAAAAAAAAAAAAAAAAAAAAAAAAAAAATGAGTAGCATAATATCCAAAACACATAATATATAATAACATGCGTGATTTATTTTACTCATAAATTGAAAGTGCCTTAAATTTGGTATAAATAATATATACACATTACAATTATATAAGGTTTTTACGTTTTAAAAATTAAAAAGTAAAACAGGAGTAGCACACA
>NW_022301062.1:0-2490 GCF_002776525.5 Piliocolobus tephrosceles | reverse complement strand
TTTTCAGTAATGAATAGAAAAATCAGAATAGAAAGTATAAAACTAAACACACTCTACAACATATTCTTGCTCAAGGGTCAAATAACTTAATTTTGTTAACATGTCAGTATAACCCACAGGGGTGAACAAATTCAAAATAATCTCTATCAAAATCCCAATGGTACATTGTTTTGTAGAAATTTATTTTAAAGTTTATTTTGAAATTTGATCAGAAAATATAATTAAAGGAGAAAAATGCTGATCAGCTAGAAGATAAACAAAAGAAAACCTGGATAACATTATAGATTCTATTAGTCCATTTTGCATTACTATGAATACCTGAGATGGAGTAATTGATAAAGAAGTTTATTTGACTCACAGTTCTGCAGACTATAAAAGAAGTGTGGTGACAGCATCTGCTTTTGGCGAGGGCCTCAGTAGCCTTAGAATCATGACAGAAGGCAAAGGAGGACCAAACATTTCACATGGTGAAAGAGGGAGCATGTGCAAGGCAGATGTGCCGAATGCCCTTAAACAACTAGCTCTCAAGGGAACTAAAAGAGTGAGAACTCACTCATCACCAAGGGGATGGTGCCAGTTCATTCATGAGGGATTCTCTCCCATGACACAAACACCTCACACCAGACCCCACCTCTAACACTGGGGATCACATTTCAACCAAGATGTGGAGAGGACAAACATCCAAACTCTACCATAGACCAATTAGACATAACAGACATGTACGGAACTCTCCAGTCAAAAGCAACATAATACACCATATTCTTCATTGCACCTGGTACATTTTGGTAAGGCACATAACAAGTCTTACTAAACTTAAGAAGACCAAAATCATACAATGTATGTCTTCTGACCAAAATAGAATGAAACTACAAGAATGAAGCTACAAGAAGAAAAGCAATGTGCTACTGAAACAAAGATAGATAAATGATGCTGAAAACTGAATACCTACATTGAAAAACTTAAGTTGGATTCTTTCCTTGTACCATACACAAAAGACGTTTTTAACAAAATAGCTAAACTTAAAAATATATAAATAACATAACTCTTAGAAGGAAAAACAGGGGTAAGATATGACATTGGTCTTGGTACTGATTTCTTGGATATGATATCAAATTCATGAGCAACACAGAACAGAAAAATTGAATTACATGAAACTTCAAAATTTCTGCACATCAAAGAAAACATTTGGTGAAGTAACAACATCACTTAAGAAATGGGTGAAAATATTTGTAAACCACATGTGATGGGAGTTAATATCTAGCATAAATAATTCTTAAAAGTCAACAAAAGTTGAATAACTTGATTTAAAAAGAGACAAAAGACTGAACTGACATTTCTCCAAAAAATATACAAAAATGGCAAAAAGCATTTGAAAGGATGCTTAAAATTAAAATTACTAATTCGTAGATAAATGCAAAACAAACTCACCTCACAACCATTAGACTGGCCGTTACAAATTTAAAAAGAAATATCAAATTTGTCGAGGATGTGAAGAAATTAAAACCCATGTGAAAAATAATGTAGCTAAAAATATTATGAATATTCCTCAAAATATTAAAAAGGAAAACATCATATAATCCAGCAATCCCACTTATGAATCTATATCCAAAATATTCAACACCTGACCTGGAAAACATCTGAACATCTATGTTTGTTGTATCATTATTCACAAAAACCAAAAGGCAGAAGCAATCTTTATGTCCCTGGACAAACACATTTCTTAAAGTGCCGTATACACACAATGGAATATTATTAAAGGATATCTTGTCACATTTCAAAATAAACTTTGAAAATATTCTATCAACTGAAATAAGCCAGTAACAAAGTCATTCATACTATCTGATTTCACTTATATGAGATATCTTTAGTAGTCAAACTCAGAAACAGAAAGTGGAAGGGTGTTTGTCTGGGGCTGGAGAGAGGGTAAAATGGGTAGTTGTTACTTAACGTGTATTGAGTTTTAGTTTTGCAAGATGTAAAAGTTCTAGAGGCCTTTTGCATAACAATATACTTACCATGACTGAAATTTACACTTTTTTAAGACTGGGTCTCAATCTGTTGCCCGGGATAGAGTGCAGTGTTGAGTGATGTGACCACAGCTTACTGCCATCTCCAATCTCAGGCTCAAGTGATCCTCCCACCTCAGCCTCCCAGGTATCTGAAATTAGAGGCACATGCCACCATACCCAGCTAAGTTTTCTAATTTGTTGTAGATATTGGGTATCCATATGTTGCTCAGGCTGGTCTCAAACTCCTGGGTTCAGACAATGCTCCTGCCTCACCCTCCCAAAGTACTAGGATTACAGTCATGAGCCACTATACCTGGCCATAAAGTGTACACTTAAGCACAATTAAAAGGGTAAATTTTATGTTTTGTATTTTCAAGACAATTAAACGTTTTTCAAAGGATAACTAAAAAGCCATACAGAAATAAATCTTTCCAAAAATTACCTTCAAATCATAAAAGTGTTTCTCTTGTACAAAAAAATA
>NW_022301061.1:2468-8589 GCF_002776525.5 Piliocolobus tephrosceles | reverse complement strand
CCGCCTCCCGGGTTCACGCCATTCTCTTGCCTCAGCCTCCCGAGGAGTTGGGACTACAGGCGCCCACCACCACATCTGGCTATTTTTTTTGTATTTTTTAGTAGAGATGGGGTTTCACCGTGTTAGCAGGATGGTCTTGATCTCCTGACCTCTGATCTGCCCGCCTCGGCCTCCCAAAGTGCTGGTATTACAGGCGTGAGCCACCGTGCCCAGCCTTGGGGATGAAGTTTCAACATGAATTTTGGAGGGGATACAAATGTTCAAACCACCACTTTTTTTTTTTTTGAGACAGAGTCTCGCTCTGTGGCCCGGGCTGGAGTGCAGTGGCCGGATCTCAGCTCACTGCAAGCTCTGCCTCCCGGGTTCCCGCCATTCTTCTGCCTCAGCCTCCCGAGTAGCTGGGACTACAAGCGCCCGCCACCTGGCCTGGCTAGTTTTTTGTATTTTTTAGTAGAGACAGGGTTTCACCATGTTAGCCAAGATGGTCTCGATCTCCTGACCTCGTGATCCGCCCGTCTCGGCCTCCCAAAGTGCTGGGATTACAGGCTTGAGCCACCGCGCCCGGCCCAAACCGCCACTGTTAAATGTTTTTAATACAGACGATCACTGACTTACAATGGCTTAACTTATGATTTTTTGACTTTACAGTGGGTTTAATGGGGTATTAAAGGCATTTTAAACTTATAATGTTTTCAACTTAAAATAGGTTTATTGGGATGTAACCCCATCATAAGTTGAGGAGCATCTGTACTTAATTCTAAATCTTCCCAAATCTAAAGGATCGTTTATCCATCAAGGAATACAATTACCACTATAGTTAGCTGAAGTTCCTTATGACTCAGGAATGTTTGCTAAGCAGGCTAACAAGATTAGTTTTGCTGATACTGGTGGGACATATTAAATTTTAGATTAATGACTCTATATCTTAAAACAGTTGATCTTCTCAGCCAGGTGTGGTGGCTCATGCCTGTAATCCCAACACTCTGGGAGGTTGGGGTGTGGAGGGGAGTGGCGGTGAATCACGAGGTCAGGAGACCAGCCTGGACAAGATGGTGAAACCCCATCTTTACTAAAAATACAAAAATTAGCAGGGTGCAGTAGCAGGCACCTGTAATCACAACTACTTGGGAGGCTGAAGCAGGAGAATGGCTTGAACCCGGGAGGCGGAGATTGGAGTAAACCAGGCCCGCGCCACTGCGCTCTAGCCTGGGTGACAGAGCAAGACTCTGTCTCAAAAAAAAAAAAAAGAGAGTTGGGGGGAGGGGGGAGGGCTGCCTGAAAACCATCCATCTGTGGAAATGACAGCGGGGAAGGTTTTTATGTGCCTTTTTGTTTTTGTAAAAAAGGAACACCCGGAAAGACTGAAAGAATACATTTTATATCTGGATTTTTACAAATAAAGATGGCTATTATAATGGGGGAAAAAAAAAAAAAGAGAGTTGATCTTCTCAACCACAACCTTAGTTCAAGTTATACTCGCTACCTAAATCTTCCGTCTACTCATAGAAATACATGTCTTTTGCTTCTGTTCCAAAGACCTTCGAACTTAATGGTTCCTAAAATGTGTAATTGTCTTTCCCAGCCACCTTTTTAAAGATCATTGAATTGATGGAAGTCTTGAATTCTGTTATATTGTTGGGACTATTATAATATTTAACTCTTACAGATATTTAAAATGTTTCCATTTGGATTTTGGATGTCCCATATAAATTGATCTAACTTGCTGTTTCAGCGTATAAAGTCACTCTACTGGAAGGAGAAAATCTGAAATGTATTACCCATTTCCATTACCTAATCACATAATTCTGAAAATAAACCTTTTTTGATGAGTCAAGAGTACTGCTATGAATGTGTGTTACGTTAAAATCCTTTCAATGTGAATATCAAGTTGTAACTGACCCCAATGTATAGGACAATTCCTATTTTTTTCGAGATATAACTGGTTTTTTTTGAGACGGAGTTTTGCTCTTGTTGCCCAGGCTGGAGTGCAATGGTGCGATCTGGGCTCACTGCAACCTCGCCTCCCAGGGTCAAGCAATTCTCTTGTCTCAGCCTCCCAAGTAGCTGGGATTACAGGAGGCTGCCACCATGCCCACCTCATTTTTTGTACTTTAATAGAGATGGGGTTTCACCATGTTGGTCAGGCTGGTCTTGAACTCCTGACCTCAGGTGATCCACCCGCCTCCGCTTTCCAAAGTGCTGGGAATACAGGTGTGAGCCACCGCACCTGGCCTGAGATATAACTCTTATACCATAAAAGTTACCCCTTTTAAAGTGTACAATTCAATTTTTTGATATGGTCACAGAATTGTGCAACCATCACGACCCTCTTAACTCCAGAACATTTTCATCACTTGCATAAAGAAACCCCATGCCTGTTAACAGTCACTCCCCACTCCCATGTCTCCCTAGCTCCTGATAACCTCTTATCTGCTTCCTATGTGGATCTACCCATTCTGGGTATTTCATGTGAATAAAATCATAAAATCTGTTTTTTATGACTAGTTTCTGTAACTTAGCATGAGGTTTTGTTTTTTGTTTTTTGTTTTTTTTTGAGACAGAGTCTCGCTCTGTCACCCAGGCTGGAGTATAGTGGCACAATCTCAGCTCACTGCAAGCTCCGCCTCCCGGGTTCACACTGTTCTCCTGCCTCAGCCTCCTGAGTAGCTGGGACTACAGGCGCTGGCCACCACGCCTGGCTAATTTTTTGTATTTTTAGTAGAGACAGGGTTCACTATGTTGGCCAGGATGGTCTTGATCTCCTGACCTTGTGATCCGCCCACCTCGGCCTCCCAAAGTGCTGGGATTACAGGCATGAGCCACCGTACCTGGCCTTGTTTGTTTTTTAGAGACAGGATCTCACTGTCACCCACACTGGATTGTGGTGGCATAATCCTAGTTCACTACATCCTTGACCTCCTGGGCTCAACCAGTCCTCTGCCTCAGCCTTCCGAGTAGCTGGGACTGCAGGCTTATACCACTGTTCCCAGCCAGCATGAGGTTTTTAAGGTTCACCCATGTTGTAGTATATACAGTCATATGTCACTTAATGATGGGTATATGTTCTGAGAAATGTGTTGTTAGGTGATTTTTGTCATTGTGTGAACATCATAGAATGTGCTTACACAAACCTAGCTGGAATAGCCTACTACACACCTAGGCTGTATGGTATAGCCTATAACTCCTAGGCTATAATCCTGTGTAGCATAATACTACAGGCATTTGTAAAACAATGGTAAGTATGTGTCTAAACATATCTAAACACAGGAAAGCTGGGTGCAGTGGCTCACTCCTGTAATCCCAGCACTTTGGGAGGCCAAGGTGGGTGGATCACCCGAGGTCAGGAGTTCAAGACAAGCCTGGCCAACATGGCAAAACCCCATCTCTACTAAAAATACAAAAATTAGCCCTGTATGGTGGTGGGCGCCTGTAATCCTGGCTACTCAGGAGGCTGAGGCAGGAGAACTGCTTGAACCCAGGAGGCAGAGGTTGCAGTGACCCAAGATCGTGCTACTGCACTCCAGCCTGGGGGATACAGCAAGACTTTGTCTCCAAAAATAAATAAACAAACAAACACAGGAAAGGTACAATAAAAATATGGTATTATAATCTTATGGGATCACCGTCGTATATGTGGTCAGTTGTTGACCAAAATGTTATGCAGCACATGACCATATCAGTACTTCATTCTTTTTATGGCCGACTTACATTCCATTATATGGGTATACCACATTTTGTTTACCCATCTGTCCATCGATGGACATTTGGGTTGTTTCCATCTCTTAACTGTTACAAATAATGCTACTATAAACATTCATATATCAGTTTCTGTGTAGACGTATGCGTTCGTTACTCTTGGATATATACTTAGGAGTGAAATGGCTGGGTCATATGATAACTCCATGTTTAATCATTTGAGGAACTCCCGGACTGTTTTCTAAAGTCGCTGTACCATTTTATATTTCCACGAGCAGTGTATGAAGATTCTCATTTATCTATACTCTGGCCAACACTTAGTATTTTCATGTTTTTTAAAAAATTATTGTTATATCTGGAAAAACATAGAAAAAAAGAAAATACAGAAAAAGAAGAAGAAAAAAATTAAAAAGAAATATTATTGTAGCAAACTATCCCAGTGGGTGTGAAGTAGTATCTCATTGGGATTTTGATTTGCATGTCGCTAATGATTAATGATGCTAAACATCTCTTCATGTGCTTATTTCTATTTGTCTTAGTCTTATTTATTTTAGTGATTATCTTATTTAATCCTCTTAACATACTTCCTTCGAGCCTCTTAACAGTCAATAACCTCATTTTACAAAAAGGAAACCAATGCTTATAGTTAAGTAACTTGACAAAGTCACACAGCTAATGATTGGTAGACGTATAATCCTGTGTTTCTTCTTTTTAAAATCCTTCAGAAGTGCTCCAGAACCCACAAAAGTGGAGGGGCTTCCAAGATCTAGCTCTTACATACTTTTCTAGTTTAATCTGCCATCCTTCCATAGGCCCGCAGTCTCTAGCTATAGCAAACTTCTTACCATCCCTGAGGAGGCCATGCTGTTTAATACACTGTTTTTGCCTTCCCATTTGGTGCTCTCTCTGGCTAGAATGCCTTTTGCCCTCTTTCTCATGTGTAAACTTCTTTTCATCCTTCAAGATTCAACCTAAACGTTGAGCCTTTTGGAAACATTTCTCAGTATTCCCAGGTACAATCATTTGCCTTCTTTGTTTTACAGTTCCCTTCTACTATGAGTATTTTCTTCATTGTATTGTCATTTTGTCTAAAAGTCTCTCCTCTTCCTGTCTCTTCGCTTTCTCTGACTCTCTAATAGTGAGCTGCTTAAGAGTGAGCACTGACCTTTGACATGTCATCACCTCTGTATTCTCAGGACCAGGTATAGTCTGGTGTAGAGTAGTTGCTCAGTAAATATGTCTTGAATAAATGCATTTCACCTGTCAATTTGAGTATCTGCCCTTCTCATAAAAATTGAATAAAAGGGCCAGGTACAGTGGCTCACATGTGTAATCCCAACACTTTGGGAGGCCAAGGCAGGCAGATCACTTGAGGCCAGGAGTTTGAGACCAGCCTGGTCAACATGGCGAAACCCCGTCTCTATTAAAAGTACAATAATTAGCCAGGTGTGGTGGTGCGTGCCTGTAATCCCAGCTGCTCAGGAGGCCGAGGCATGAGACTCGCTTGAACCCAGGAGTGGGAGGTTGCAGTGAGCCGAGATCCTGCCGCTGCACTCCAGCCTGGGTGACAGAGTGAGACTCTGTCTCAAAAAAAAAAAAGAATAAAATATTTTTCTGGGAAAATATAGAAAGAGCCAGACATGGTGGTGCACTGCTATAGTCCCAGCTACGTGAGAGACTGAAGCGGGATCACTTGAGCCCCGGAGGCCAAGGCTGCAGTGAGCCAAGATCATACCACTGCACTCCAGGCTGGTGAGACCTTGTCTTAAGAATTTAAAAAAGGAAAATATACCTCTATGAAGTTCAGAACAATGTAAAATTAATTATTGTATCAAAAGATGAAGTTGCTTTCTTTCACCTGTTTTTCTGACCCTTCAGAAAACCTCCACTGCTTTGAATCCTGTGGCTCTCAGCAGCATGTGAAATACGGAGGGCATAACGGATGCTTTATATCACTTTCAGTTCCCTCTGTCTTCCTGGCATTGTTGGACTAGGTCCAACATAAAATTCTTATAGTTCCAGAATATCTGGGGGAAGTTTTTTGTTTTTGTTTTTGAGACAGGGTCTTGCCCTGTTGCCCAGGCTGGAGTGTAGTGGCACAATCACAGCTCACTGCAGCCTCAGCCTCTCAGGCTCAAGTGATCCTGCCACCTCAGCCTACTGAGTAGCTGGGACCACAGGCATATACTACCACACACCTGGCTAATTTTTTAATTATTTGTAGAGACGCGGTCTCATCATGTTGCTCAGGCTGGTCTCGAACTCCTGGGCTCAAGTGATCCTCCTGCCTGGGCCTTCCAAAGTGCTAGGATAATAGATATGAGGTACCATGCCCGGCTGCGGGAAGTTTTATTCCAAAATCTGCAATGTATTTTTCATCACCAGAAGATACTTCAGCAAACCAAACCAAGCCATAATTTTATCT
>NW_022301061.1:0-2368 GCF_002776525.5 Piliocolobus tephrosceles | reverse complement strand
GCTCTGCCGCCCAGGCTGGAGTGCAGTGGCCGGATCTCAGCTCACTGCAAGCTCCGCCTCCCGGGTTCACGCCATTCTCCTGTCTCAGCCTCCCGAGTAGCTGGGACTACAGGCGCCCGCCTCGTCGCCCGGCTGGTTTTTTTTTGTTTTTTTTTTTGTATTTTCTATTAGAGACGGGGTTTCACCGTATTAGCCAGGATGGTCTCGATCTCCTGACCTCGTGATCCGCCCGTCTCGGCCTCCCAAAGTGCTGGGATTACAGGCTTGAGCCACCGCACCCGGCTTTACATTTTCTTTTCTTTTTTTTTTTTTTTTATAGAGATGGAGTCTTGCTGTATTGCCCAGGCTAGAGTGCAGTGGCATGAGCATTGCTCACTGCAGCCTCGAACTCCTGGGCTCAAGGGATCCTCCCTCCTGCCTCAGCCTCCCGACTTGCTGGGACTACAGGTTCGAACCACTGTACTCAGCAATATTAAAACATAAACTTTTAGGTTGCAAATCTTATCTTAGGTTGTAGATCTCATTCTCTGGCAATTGCTTCTGTGGTAACATTTTCTTAGTTTGACTAACAAACACCCTGGTTGACAGAGCATAATTCATGAGGTAATGATTGAATGGAAAAATGGCAAAAATTGGCCAGGTGCAGTGGCTCATGACTGTAATCCCAGCAGTTTGGGAGGCCAAGGAGGGCGGATCACTTGAGGTCAGGAGTTTGAGACTAGTCTGACCAACATAGTGAAACCCTGTCTTTACTAAAAATACAAAAATTAGCTGGGTGTGGTGGCGCGGGCCTGTAATCCCAGCTACTTAAGAGCC
Source organism: Piliocolobus tephrosceles (assembly GCF_002776525.5). Taxonomy (NCBI): domain Eukaryota; kingdom Metazoa; phylum Chordata; class Mammalia; order Primates; family Cercopithecidae; genus Piliocolobus; species Piliocolobus tephrosceles. Next base: position 1,552 of record NW_022301061.1, on the reverse strand, counting down.
TAAGGCAGGAGAATCGCTTGAGCCCAGGAGGTGGTGGTTGTAGTGAGCCGAGGTTACACCACTGCACTCCAGCCTGAGCGACAGAGCAAGTCTCTATCTCAAAAAAAGGAAAAAAAGGTAAAAATGGTTTCTCAAGAATAATTTGGCACACATTTGTACTTGGGAGGCTGAGGTGGGAGGATCACCTGAGCCCGGGGAGGTCAAGGCTGCAGTGAGCTGTGATCTCACCAGTGCACTCCAGCCTGAGCAACAGAAAGATTCTGTCTAAAACAAACAAAACAAAACAAAAGACCAGGCGCAGTGGCTCACGCTTGTGATCCCAGCACTTTGGGAGGCCAAGGCAGGCGGATCATGAGGTCAGGAGTTCGAGACCAGCCTGGCCAATACAGTGAAACTCTGTCTCTACTAAAAATACAAAAACTAGCTGGGTGTGGTGTCGGGCACCTATAATCCCAGCTACTTGGGAGACTGAGGCAGGAGAATAGCTTGAACCTGGGAGGCAGAGGTTGCAGTGAGCCGAGATTACCACTGCACTCCAGCTTGGGCGACAGAGCTAGACTCCAGTCTCAAATTTAAAAAAAAAGAAAAAAAGAATAATCCTTCCTTAAGGTGAGGTCTACAATTGACTAGTTGGAGTAGAGGGTTGCTATTCCCAGGTACACATGTAGTTTTGAAATGATCACTCTCAGTCTCTCTAGGTTCACAAATATGATGAAAGCAGTCCAAAAAAAATTTTTTTTTTCTGTATCCACATTTTTTTTTTTTTTTTGAGACGGAGTCTCGCTGGAGTCGAGTGGTGCAATCTTGGCTCACTGCAACCACCGTCTGCTGGGTTCAAGCAATTCTCCCGTCTCAGCCTCCCGAGTAGCTGGGATTACAGGCACCCGCCATCATGCCCGGCTAATTTTTGTATTTTAGTAGAGACGGGGTTTCGCCATGTTGGCCAGACTGGTCTTGAACTCCTGACCTCAGGTGATAAACTGCCTCAGCCTCCCAAAGTGCTAGAATTACAGGCTTGAGCCACCCCACCTGGCCTTCTGTATCCACATTTGTATAAGACAAGAAAATGTGTTGTAATAAAATTCTAAAATGTTTACATTTTATACTCAGTGAAAGCAGTGTTTTTAAATGTTTAGATAATTAACAATAATAATAATAGCTGACATTTATCAAGGGCTTGTTATAAACCAGGCACTGTTATAAGCATGTTGCTTGGATTATCTTCTGATTTTCTCCATCTCACAGCTCTGTAAGCTATAGGTATTATTATTATCCCTGTATTAGTCCATGCTCACATTGATAAAAAGAAATACCTGGCCGGGCGCAGTGGCTCAGCACTTCGGGAGGCCGAGACAGGCGGATCACAAGGTCGGGAGATGGAGACCATCCTGGCTAACACGATGAAACCCTGTCTCTACTAAAAAATACAAAAAACTCGGCTGCGGCGCGGGTCGTCAGCGGGAGGGCTCGCGGCCGAGCGGAGGCAGAGTCGGCGCCGAGAACATGGCTGGAGGCAAAGCTGGAAAGGACAGTGGGAAGGCCAAGGCTAAGG
>NW_022301059.1:3642-4283 GCF_002776525.5 Piliocolobus tephrosceles | reverse complement strand
TAAAGGACTCATTTAGTATTTCTCTTGTTTTTTATGCAGAGTCTCACTATTTTGCTCAGGCTGATCTCTGGGTCTCAAGTGATCTGACTGCCTTGGCCTCCTAAAGGTGTAGGGTTACAGGCATGAGCCACTGTCCCTGGGTACCATTTAGCATTTTTTTTTCAGACGGAATCTTGATTTTTCACCCAGGCTGGAGTGCCATGGTGCAGTCTCAGCTCACCACAACCTCTGCCTCCTGAGTTCAAGTGATTCTCCTGCCTCAGCATGTTGAGTTAAATTCAGACTGTAACTTACTTTTGGAAGGTACTATCCTAGAAGTGATACTGTGTCCAAGTTCAGTTCATGTTAATTGTTCACTTCGTTAAAAGCTCTCTGACATGCCAGGCGTGGTGGCTCACTCCTGTAATCCCAGCATTTTGGGAGATGGGTGGATCACCTGAGGTCAGGAGTTCGAGACCAACCTAAGCAATATGGTGAAACCCCATCTCAACTAAAAAAAAAAAAATTAGGCCGGGCGCGGTGGCTCAAGCCTGTAATCCCAGCACTTTGGGAGGCCGAGACGGGCGGATCACGAGGTCAGGAGGTCGAGACCATCCTGGCTAACACAGTGAAACCCCATCTCTACTAAAAAATACAAAAAA
>NW_022301059.1:0-3542 GCF_002776525.5 Piliocolobus tephrosceles | reverse complement strand
GGTTTGTTACATATGTATACATGTGCCATGTTGGTATGCTGCACCCAGACACATGAAAAAACGCTTAAATTATTTCTTCTTTATGTACTGTTTTATACATTCAATCTTGTAACAATATGTGATTCAACTTTTGTTAATTTTTATTAAAAATTAGTGTTTAAATAAGTTACTATGGGAATTAAAATCCATTAACACATAATGTTATGTTAGTGCTCAGTACAAATTAGCTATTAATAAGATATTCATATGCTGAATTCCATTAATACATGCTTTAACACATATTTTTACACAATACACAAGTTTATCAACCAATAAATATGCATTTAAATTAATTTTTTAATGTGGTAAATGGAATACAATTCAGCCTTAAAAGAAGGCAAATCCAATCATTTGAAACAATGTACATTTGGAAGACACTATGCCAGATGAATAGGTCTGACACAGAAAGACAAACACTGCATGATCTCATTTATATGTAGAATCTAATAACGTTTAATTCAAAAAAGTAGAAAGTGAAATAATGGTGACGGTAAGGCAAGGGTCTGAGAGGGAAATAGGGAGTTGTTAATCAAAGGGTACAATGTTTCAAATAGACAGGAAAATAGGGTTTGAGATCTATTGCACAGCAGCATAACTATAACAATAATGCATTGTGTATTTCAAAATAACTAGGAGTAAATTTCAAATGTCTCACCACAAAAAGGTTATTGATATGTAATTTTACTTATTTTATATACAGATATCAAAACATAGCTTTGTACCCTGTAATGTATAAAACTCTGATTTGTCAGTAAAAATACTATTAATACTTTTTTAAGACGGAGTCTCGCTCTGTCACCCAGGCTGGAGTGCAGTGGCAGAATCTCAGCTCACTGCAACCCCCATCTCCCAGGTTCAAGCCTCAGCTTCTTGCGCAGCTGTGACTACAGGCGTACACCACCACGCCCAGCTAGTTTTTGTATTTTTTAGTAGTGATGGAGTTTCACTATATGTTGGCCAGGCTGGTCTCAAAATCCTGACCTCAGGTGATCCACCTGCCTCAGCCTCCCAAAGTTATGAAATTACAGCGTGACCCACTATGCCCAGACTAATACTTTTTTTTTTTTCAGACGGAATCTTCCTCTGTCTGCCAGGCTGGAGTGAAATCGTGCGGTATCAGCTCACTGCAACCTCCACCTCCTGGGTTGAAGCAATTCTCCCACTCAGGCTCCCCAATAGCTGGGACTACAGGCTGCACCACCACATCTATCTATCGGCTAGCTAGGCGATCTATCTTATCTTAGATCTATCTATCTATCTATCCATCCATCCATCCTATCTATCCGACAGAGTTTCACTGTTGTCCCATAGGCTGGAGTGCGGTGGTGCCATCTGGCTCACTGCAAACTCCGCCTCCTGAGTTCAAGCGAATCTCCTGCTTCAGGCTCTAGAGTAGCTGGAATTACAGGTGCCCACCACCACGGCTGGCCGAATTTTTGTCTTTTTAGTAGAGATGGGGTTTCACCACATTGGCCAGACTGCTCTCGAACTCCTGATCTCAAGTGATCTGCCCATCTCAGCCTCCCAAAGTGCAGGGATTACAGGTGCGAGCCACTGTGCCCAGCCAATACTTTTTTTAAAAAAGAGGTAAACTTAGGCCGGGCGCGGTGGCTCACGCCTGTAATCCCAGCGCTTTGGGAGGCTGAGGCGGGCGGATCACAAGGTCAGGAAATCGAGAGCACGGTGAAACCCCGTCTCTACTAAAAATACAAAAAAAATTAGCCGGGGCGGTGGCGGGCGCCTGTAGTCCCAGCTACTTGGGAGGCTGAAGCAGGAGAATGGCAGGAACCCGGGAGGCGGAGCTTGCAGTGAGCCGAGATTGCGCCACTGCACTCCAGCCAGGGGGACTCCGTCTCAAAAAAAAAAAAAAAAAAAAGAAAAAAAGAGGTAAACTTTAAGAAATTGGGTCAGAGAAAAAGTGTTTCTTCATCTTAAAATTCCAGGAAACACACACACACACAAACATATAAATTAAGACATATATATACATTTCCTGGAATTTTAAGATATATATATATATATATATATATATATATATATCTCAAATGCCTTTCTCATTTAGTAATGTAGGAAGGTAAACTCTTATTATGAATAGTCTGAACCCAAAATTCAGAAAATATCTTGATTTGAATGTTCAAAATAATGTAATACTTTAAGAAACAACAGATTCTAAAGCAACTGTATTCTCTAAATGTGTAAGTAGATGATTTCCTTCACTTGTTAGAGCAAAAATATTTGAATACATATTTGTAAACTACATTTAACAAATGAACATAAATACTTGGCAATAAGAAATGTATTAAACAAGCAGATGAAGAAACAATTTGCTTCTTTAATTTTAACACTGACAAACACTAGGCATTTAAGTGCTGATTTATCTAGTGTTACTGGAGTGCAAAGGAACAGAACTCAACAGGAAATCTTTCCAGAGATATTTGTAACTATGCTGTATGTCAATATATGGGAATTTGCCAGAGTATTAAAAACATCCAACTACTATTATAGCCCCAGGCTGACTGATTAGAATAAACATGGTTACACACCACTGATTTGGCCACCTTCTTTTTAGCCTCAACATTGATCATGAGCTAACAGAATTAACAAGAGCTAATAAATTTCCTGTCCACTCGCTATGCGCTGGGAACTTTTCTGGTACCTTTATCAGTATTAATTGCTTTAATTTTACCAATATCCTAAGATTTAAGCACTATTATTCTCACTGTACAGCTGAAGAGTTAAGCACACGGAGGTTAACAAACTGTGTTCAGGTCATATAGCTCATAAGTGGCAGAACTGGGATGCAAACAGGAACCACCTGATACTCAGTATCAATCTTATTCATGATGCCCAACACCCTCTCACCTAATGCTTTTTTCCGTTTCTGATGTAACATTTTGGCTTTGAATCTTCCAATTTAGTAGAATCTAAAAAGAATTTAAAAATCGCTATTTATACCCTTAGTATGCAGAACTTGATTTTTGGTTTAAAGTACTCATTACTAAGCCTTAAAAAAATATTTTGGTAAATGAATACTAACAATGGTATTTCTCCCATGATTTAAAAGAACCACTAATTTTAAGTATATCATATTTTTATATTAAAAGCTAGAATGAGCCTATAATTAAATATAAAATTTATGGTCTGCATATACATAATCATTTTTTGACTGGTCTACACTTTCTGAAACTTTCAGAAACACTATTATCAGAATACTTTTTCCTATTTAATAAATAATATTAAGTTTTTACAGTGACTAAAATAGTTTGGAATTACTTTTTTAAACAAATTTTTTTTTTTTTTTTTTTTTTTTTTTGATACGGAGTCTCGCTCTGTGGCCCAGGCTGAAGTGCAGTGGCGCGATCTCGGCTCACTGCAAGCTCCGCCTCCCGGGTTTACGCCATTCTCCTGCCTCCTCCCGACTAGCTGGGACTACAGGCACCCGCCATCTCACCCGGCATCACTATTTATTAAGTGGAAGTAGATCATCATAAAGGTCTTCATTC
>NW_022301058.1:1761-3758 GCF_002776525.5 Piliocolobus tephrosceles | reverse complement strand
ATTTTTTGAGAAACAGCCACACCACTTTTTACAGTGGCTATAACATTTCCCATTCCCATCGGCAATGCACTAGAGCTCCAATTTTTCCATCTATTTGAAAACACCTGTTTTATGTTGCTGTTATTATTGTTGTTTATCAAAGTCATCCTAAAGTGTGTAAGGTGGTGTCACTTTGTGGTTTTGATTTGCATATCTCTAAGTATTCGTGACGCTGAGGAACTTTGTGTGGACTTATTGGATATTTGTATATCTTCCCTGGAGAAAACTCTATTTTAATCTGTTGTTCATTTTTTAATTGGGTTTTTGGATGTTTGCTGTTGTTGACTTCTGGTTTTTCATGTATTCTAGAAGTCAATTATGTATCACACATATAATTTGCAAATATTTTTCTCATTTCATGGGTTGCCTTTTTACTTTCTTGATAAAGTTCTTCGATATATAAAAGGTTTTGATTTTTATGAAGTCCAATTTATCCGTTTTATTTGTTGCCTATTCTTCTGTTTTTTTTTGTTTGTTTGTTTTTTTTTTTTTGTTTTTTTTTTTATACTTTAAGTTCTAGGGTACATGTGCATAACGTGCAGGTTTGTTACATATGTATACTTGTGCCATGTTGGTGCGCTGCACCCATCACCTCGGCAGCACCCATCAATTCATCATTTATATCAGGTATAACTCCCCAATGCAATCCCTCCCCCCTCCCCACTCCCCATGATAGGCCCCAGTGTGTGATGTTCCCCTTCCCGAGTCCAAGTGATCTCATTGTTCAGTTCCCACCTATGAGTGAGAACATGCGGTGTTTGGTTTTCTCTTCTTGTGATAGTTTGCTAAGAATGATGGTTTCTAGCTGCATCCATGTCCCTACAAAGGATGCAAACTCATCGTTTTTTATGGCTGCATAGTATTCCATGGTGTATATGTGCCACATTTTCTTAATCCAGTCTGTCACAGATGGACATTTGGGTTGATTCCAAGTCTTTGCTATTGTGAATAGTGCCGCAATAAACATACGTGTGCATGTGTCTTTATAGCAGCATGATTTATAATCCTTTGGGTATATACCCAGTAGTGGGATGGCTGGGTCATATGGTACACCTAGCCAGGGGAACTGAGACGCTGCAGATTTTTCAAGACACTTTTATTTCTCTATATACAGTAAATGTACTGTCAGAGAGTATATGCATAATAGGTAAGATAAACAGAGTATTTTAATTAGAACATATACTTTTTTTATTTCATGATTTTTGTATTAAGTGTTTTATAGAATTTCTTATTAACTCCCTGTTAGCCTCCTTTTACATTTAAAGAAATAGACTGAAGTTACTTTGGATTTTCTATCATGGTTCTGGCATGAGGAATGTACTTAATGACGTGTAAGAAGAGTTTGTTCAATTCCTATCTTTAAAAAACCAATTTCTCAAGTATCTAAAATTATGAAATACCCTATCTTATTAACCTATTTCTCGAGTATCTAAAATTATGAAGTACCCTATCTTATTTCTGAAATTCTTTAATGTGTGTTAAAAAATCTACTCCCTTGGTGCTCATTCATAATGTGAGGTTTTCTTTTCACTTCCAATGTCCTGCCCAGTTTGGAAAACTTGCACTAACATTGGAAGTTTATTTGTATTTAGTACATCTTAAAAAGTGTCCCTATATGTAAAATCTACAGTTGCCTTTAAACCTGGGTTCCTTTTTCCACATAGCAAGATAAAGCGTGAATAAAACTATGTCCTTATTAGTACTTGGTGCTATTAAGTACCTTTTTAGAAGGATAAGTTTTATCCTTCTAAACATGTTCATTAAAAATTAGCTCAGGGCAAATTTCTTTTTTTTTTTTATTATACTTTAAGTTCTAGGGTACATGTGCATAACTTGCAGGTTACATATGTATACATGTGCCATGTTGGTGTGCTGCACCCATCAACTCGTCAGCACCCATCAATTCATCATTTATATCAGGTATAACTCCCCAATGCAATCCCTCCCCCCTCCCCCCC
>NW_022301058.1:0-1661 GCF_002776525.5 Piliocolobus tephrosceles | reverse complement strand
CATGATAGGCCCCAGTGTGTGATGTTCCCCTTCCCGAGTCCAAGTGAGCTCATTGTTCAGTTCCCACCTATGAGTGAGAACATGCGGTGTTTGGTTTTCTCTTCTTGTGATAATTTGCTAAGAATGATGGTTTCCAGCTGCATCCATGTCTCTACAAAGGACGCAAACTCATCCTTTTTTATGGCTGCATAGTATTCCATGGTGTATATGTGCCACATTTTCTTAATCCAGTCTGTCACTGATGGACATTTGGGTTGATTCCAAGTCTTTGCTATTGTGAATAGTGCCGCAATAAACATACGTGTGCATGTGTCTTTGTAGTAGCATAATTTATAATCCTTTGGGTATATACCCAGTAGTGGGATGGCTGGGTCATATGGTACATCTAGTTCTAGATCCTTGAGGAATTGCCATACTGTTTTCCATAATGGTTGAACTAGTTTACAATCCCACCAACAGTGTAAAAGTGTTCCTATTTCTCCACATCCTCTCCAACACCTATTGTTTCCTGATTTTTTAATGATTGCCATTCTAACTGGTGTGAGATGGTATCTCATTGTGGTTTTGATTTGCATTTCTCTGATGGCCAGTGATGATGAGCATTTTTTCATGTGTCTGTTGGCTGTACGAATGTCTTCTTTTGAGAAATGTCTGTTCATATCCTTTCCCCACTTTTGGATGGGGTTGTTTGTTTTTTTCTTGTATATTTGCTTGAGTTCTTTGTAGATTCTGGAAATGAGCCCTTTGTCAGATGAGTAGATTGCAAAAATTTTCTCCCATTCTGTAGGTTGCCTGTTCACTCTGATGGTAGTTTCTTTTGCTGTGCAGAAGCTCTTTAGTTTAATGAGATCCCATTTGTCAATTTTGGCTTTTGCTGCCGTTGCTTTTGGTGTTTTAGACATGAAGTCCTTGCCCATGCCTATGTCCTGAATGGTACTACCTAGATTTTCTTCTAGGGTTTTTATGGTATTAGGTCTAACATTTAAGTCTCTAATCCATCTTGAATTAATCTTCGTATAAGGAGTAAGGAAAGGATCCAGTTTCAGCTTTCTACTTATGGCTAGCCAATTTTCCCAGCACCATTTATTAAATAGGGAATCCTTTCCCCATTTCTTGTTTTTCTCAGGTTTGTCAAAGATCAGATGGTTGTAGATGTGTGGCATTATTTCTGAAGGTTCCGTTCTGTTCCATTGGTCTATATCTCTGTTTTGGTACCAGTACCATGCTGTTTTGGTTACTGTAGCCTTGTAGTATAGTTTGAAGTCAGGTAGCGTGACGCCTCCGGCTTTGTCCTTTTGACTTAGGATTGTCTTGGCAATACGGGCTCTTTTTTGGTTCCATATGAACTTTAAAGCAGTTTTTTCCAATTCGGTGAAGAAACTCATTGGTAGCTTGATGGGGATGGCATTGAATCTATAAATTACCTTGGGCAGTATGGCCATTTTCACAATATTGATTCTGCCTATCCATGAGCATGGTATGTTCTTCCATTTGTTTGTGTCCTCTTTGATTTCACTGAGCAGTGGTTTGTAGTTCTCCTTGAAGAGGTCCTTTACATCCCTTGTAAGTTGGATTCCTAGGTATTTTATTCTCTTTGAAGCAATTGTGAATGGAAGTTCATTCCTGATTTGGCTCTCTGCTTGTCTGTTACTGGTGTATAA
>NW_022301057.1:1381-1606 GCF_002776525.5 Piliocolobus tephrosceles | reverse complement strand
CAAGCAATCTCCAACAGACCTATAGCTGAGGGTCCTGACTGTCAGAAGGAAAACTATCAAACAGGAAGGACACCTATATCAAAACCCCATCAGTACGCCACCATCATCAAAGACCAGAGACAGATAAAACCACAAAGATGGGGGAAAAGCAGGGCAGAAAAGCTGGAAATTCAAAAAATAAGAGCGCATCTCCTCCTGCAAAGGAGCACAGCCCATTGCCAGCAA
>NW_022301057.1:0-1281 GCF_002776525.5 Piliocolobus tephrosceles | reverse complement strand
GTCTTCTGCAACCTCTGCTGCTGATACCCAGGCAAACAGGGTCTGGAATGGACCTCAAGCAATCTCCAACAGACCCATAGCTGAGGGTCCTGACTGTCAGAAGGAAAACTATCAAACAGGAAGGTCACCTATACCAAAACCCCATCAGTACGTCACCATCATCAAAGACCAGACACAGATAAAATCACAAAGATGGGGGAAAAGCAGGGGAGAAAAGCTGGAAATTCAAAAAATAAGAGTGCATCTCCTCCTGCAAAGGAGCACAGCCCATCGCCAGCAATGGATCAAAGCTGGTCAGAGAATGATTTTAATGAGATGAGAGAAGAAGGCTTCAGTCCATCAAACCTCTCAGAGCTAAAGGAGGAATTACGTACCCAGCGCAAAGAAACTAAAAATCTTGAAAACAGAGTGGAAGAATTGACAGCTAGACTAATTAATGCAGAGAAGGTCATAAACGAAATGACAGAGATGAAAACCATGACACGAGAAATACGTGACAAATGCACAAGCTTCAGTAACCGACTCGATCAACTGGAAGAAAGGGTATCAGCGATGGAGGATCAAATGAATGAAATGAAGCGAGAAGAGAAACCAAAAGAAGAAAAAGAAATGAACAAAGCCTGCAAGAAGTATGGGATTATGAAAAAAGACCAAATCTACGTCTGATAGGGGTGCCTGTAAGTGAGGGGGAAAATGGCACCAAATTGGAAAACACTCTACAGGATATCATCCAGGAGAACTTCCCCAACCTAGCAGGGCAGGCCAACATTCAAATTCAGGAAATACAGAGACGCCACAAAGATACACCTCGAGAAGAGCAACTCCAAGACACATAATTGCCAGATTCACCAAAGTTGAAATGAAGGAAAAAATCTTAAGGGCAGCCAGAGAGAAAGGTCGGGTTACTCACAAAGGGAAGCCCATCAGACTGACAGCAGATCTCTCGGCAGAAACTCTACAAGTCAGAAGAGAGTGGGGGCCAATATTCAACGTTCTTAAAGAAAAGAATTTTAAACCCAGAATTTCATATCCAGCCAAACTAAGTTTCACAAGTGAAGGAAAAATAAAATTCTTTACAGATAAGCAAATACTTAGAGATTTTGTCACCACCAGGCCTGCCTTACAAGAGACCCTGAAGGAAGCCCTAAACATGGAAAGGAACAACCGGTACCAGCCATTGCAAAAACATGCCAAAATGTAAAGACGATCGAGCCTAGGAAGAAACTGCATCAACTAATGAGCAAAATAACCAGTTAATATCATAATGGCAGGATCAAGTTC
>NW_022301056.1:0-1503 GCF_002776525.5 Piliocolobus tephrosceles | reverse complement strand
ATGGTTTCCAGCTGCATCCATGTCCCTACAAAGGACGCAAACTCATCCTTTTTTATGGCTGCATAGTATTCCATGGTGTATATGTGCCACATTTTCTTAATCCAGTCTGTCACTGATGGACAATTGGGTTGATTCCAAGTCTTTGCTATTGTGAATAGTGCCGCAATAAACATACGTGTGCATGTGTCTTTGTAGTAGCATAATTTATAATCCTTTGGGTATATACCCAGTAGTGGGATGGCTGGGTCATATGGTACATCTAGTTCTAGATCCTTGAGGAATCGCCATACTGTTTTCCATAATGGTTGAACTAGTTTACAATCCCACCAACAGTGTAAAAGTGTTCCTATTTCTCCACATCCTCTCCAACACCTATTGTTTCCTGATTTTTTAATGATTGCCATTCTAACTGGTGTGAGATGGTATCTCATTGTGGTTTTGATTTGCATTTCTCTGATGGCCAGTGATGATGAGCATTTTTTCATGTGTCTGTTGGCTGTATGAATGTCTTCTTTTGAGAAATGTCTGTTCATATCCTTTCCCCACTTTTGGATGGGGTTGTTTGTTTTTTTCTTGTATATTTGTTTGAGTTCTTTGTAGATTCTGGAAATTAGCCCTTTGTCAGATGAGTAGATTGCAAAAATTTTCTCCCATTCTGTAGGTTGCCTGTTCACTCTGATGGTAGTTTCTTTTGCTGTGCAGAAGCTCTTTAGTTTAATGACATCCCATTTGTCAATTTTGGCTTTTGCTGCCGTTGCTTTTGGTGTTTTAGACATGAAGTCCTTGCCCATGCCTATGTCCTGAATGGTACTACCTAGATTTTCTTCTAGGGTTTTTATGGTATTAGGTCTAACATTTAAGTCTCTAATCCATCTTGAATTAATCTTCGTATAAGGAGTAAGGAAAGGATCCAGTTTCAGCTTTCTACTTATGGCTAGCCAATTTTCCCAGCACCATTTATTAAATAGGGAATCCTTTCCCCATTTCTTGTTTTTCTCAGGTTTGTCAAATATCAGATGGTTGTAGATGTGTGGCATTATTTCTGAAGGCTCCGTTCTGTTCCATTGGTCTATATCTCTGTTTTGGTACCAGTACCATGCTGTTTTGGTTACTGTAGCCTTGTAGTATAGTTTGAAGTCAGGTAGCGTGACGCCTCCGGCTTTGTCCTTTTGACTTAGGATTGTCTTGGCAATACGGGCTCTTTTTTGGTTCCATATGAACTTTAAAGCAGTTTTTTCCAATTCGGTGAAGAAACTCATTGGTAGCTTGATGGGGATGGCATTGAATCTATAAATTACCTTGGGCAGTATGGCCATTTTCACAATATTGATTCTGCCTATCCATGAGCATGGTATGTTCTTCCATTTGTTTGTGTCCTCTTTGATTTCACTGAGCAGTGGTTTGTAGTTCTCCTTGAAGAGGTCCTTTACATCCCTTGTAAGTTGGATTCCTAGGTATTTTATTCTCTTTGAAGCAATTGTGAATGGAAGTTCATTCCTGATT
>NW_022301055.1:0-1186 GCF_002776525.5 Piliocolobus tephrosceles | reverse complement strand
GACCAATTTATTTTCCCTATTGCAGGATCCCACTGCAGTGGTGCCTATATCTATCATCATGGCTCCTCTTGAATGAAATCTGTCTTGTCATCTTTAACAAATGTGTCATGAATATTTTTTTCTTTAACAGTCTTTTGAATATTTCTATTGAATATTGCTGAGAGAAACTGAGCTATCCTTCTACAAGATTCTCTTTCTCAAATTGATGTATATAGACATTTATAAACAACTCCTGATCATCATCAAAAGAGTTAGTGAGGTATTGGCAAAATCAAAGTTGGCATAATTTTTTGCCTCTAAAAAATAATTTATTTTTTGCCTCTAAAGGTTTTAACAAGAATCTCCATAACAACCTAATGTTTGAGTTCATCATTGTCACACAATTTCTCACCTTTCTCTTGGCCTGAATTCAAAAAATTGTTCTTAACTTCTTTTTTTTTTTTTTTTTTTTTTTTTTTTGAGGCGGAGTCTGGCTCTGCTGGGGCTGGAGTACTGTGGCCAGATCTCAGCTCATTGCAAGCTCCGCCTCCCGGGTTCCCGCCATTCTCCTGCCTCAGCCTCCCGAGTAGCTGGGACTACAGGCACCCACCACCACACCCAGCTAGTTTTTTGTATTTTTTAGTAGAGACGGGGTTTCACCGTGTTAGCCAGGATGGTCTCGATCTCCTGACCTCGTGATCCACCCGTCTCTGCCTCCCAAAGTGCTGGGATTACAGGCTTGAGCCACTGCGCCCGGCCTCTTAACTTCTTTAATACGATGCATAGATAACACAAAGGCAATGGAGAGAGCAAACTATGCAGTGATTTCCTGGAAACTGACACAAAAGCCCTAGAGAAAATTGTGAAGGCCTCTCTCTTCACCACAGTTTCTTTTTCAACTTGTGTAAACTGCAACCGTATTCTATCTAAATATGGCCCATGTTTTCCTCATTGTAAACCAGGCTTGTGTATCAAATAATTATCAGAAGACCAAGGAGTCAAGAAGAAATAACCACAGAAGATAGAAAGGACCAAGTTTAATCTTCCTGTAAGTTCTAAATCCTGCAATGCACACATCAGACAGACTGAACATACAAGATTAAAAGGTAACTGCCTCTACTGAAAAGGGAGAGTCAATGGCCTTTGGAAAGATGCTCAAGAGGGAATGGGGTGGGGGAAGAGAGAGAAAGAGACAATATTGATGAGA
>NW_022301054.1:0-1151 GCF_002776525.5 Piliocolobus tephrosceles | reverse complement strand
TAAATGCCCACAAGAGAAAGCAGGAAAGATCTAAAATGCACACTCTAACATCACAATTAAAAGAACTAGAAAAGCAAGAGCAAACACTTTCAAAAGCTAGCAGAAGGCAAGAAATAACAAAGAGCAGAGCAGAGCTGAATGAGATAGAGACACAAAAAATCCTCCAAAAAATCAATGAATCCAGGAGTCGGTTTTTTGAAAAGATCCACAAAATTGATAAACCGCTAGCAAGACTAATAAAGAAGAAAAGAGAGAAGAATCAAATAGATGCAATAAAAAATGATAAAGGGGATATCACCACCGACCCCACAAAAATACAAAATATCATCAGAGAATACTATAAACTCCTCTACGCAAATCAACTAGAAAATCTAGAGGATATGGATAATTTCCTGGACACTTACACTCTCCCAAGTCTAAACCAAGAAGAAGCTGAAACCTGGAATACATCAATAGCAGGCTCTGAAATTGAGGCAATAATTAATAGCCTACCAACCAAAAAAAGTCCAGGACCAGATGGATTCACAGCTGAATTCTGCAAGAGGTACAAGGAAGAGCTGGTACTAGTCCTTCTGAAACTATTCCAATCAATAGAAAAAGAGGAAATCCTCCCAAACTCATTTTAGGAGGCCAACATCATCTTGATACCAAAGCCTGACAGAGACACAACAAAAAAAGAGAATTTTAGACCAGTATCCCTGATGAACATCGATGCAAAAATCCTCAATAAAATACTGGCAAACCAGATCCAGCAGCTCATCAAAAAGCTTATCCACCATGATCAAGTGGGCTTCATCCCTGGGATGCAAGGCTGGTTCAACATACACAAATCAATAAACGTAATCCAGCATATAAACAGAACCAAAGACAAAAACCACATGATTATCTCAATAGATGCAGAAAAGGCTTTTGACAAAATTCAACAGCCCTTCATGCTAGAAACGCTCAATAAATTCGGTATTGATGGAACATATCTCAAAATAATAAGAGCTATTTATGACAAACCCACAGCCAATATCATACTGAATGGGCAAAAACTGGAAAAATTCCCTTTGAAAACTGGCGCAAGACAGAGATGCCCTCTCTCACCACTCCTATTCAACACAGTGTTGGAAATTCTGGCTAGGGCAATCAGGCAAGAGAAAGAAATC
>NW_022301053.1:0-3376 GCF_002776525.5 Piliocolobus tephrosceles | reverse complement strand
GGCCAACATCATCCTGATGTTGGCCTCATAAAATGAGTTAGGGAGGATTCCCTCTTTTTCTATTGATTGGAATAGTTTCAGAAGGAATGGTACCAGCTCCTCCTTGTACCTCTGGTAGAATTCAGCTGTGAATCCATCTGGTCCTGGACTTTTTTTGGTTGGTAGGCTATTAATTATTGCCTCAATTTCAGAGCCTGCTATTGGTCTATTCAGGGATTCAACTTCTACCTGGTTTAGTCTTGGGAGAGTGTATGTGTCCAGGAATTTATCCATTTTTTCTAGATTTTCTAGTTTATTTGCGCAGAGGTGTTTATAATACTCTCTGGTGGTAGTTTGTATTTCTGTGGGTTCAGTGATGATACCCCCTTTATCATTTTTTTATTGTGTCTATTTGATTCTTCTCTCTTTTCTTCTTTATTAGTCTTCCTAGTGGTCTATCAATTTTGCTGATCTTTTCAAAAAAACAGCTCCTGGATTCATTGATTTTTTGAAGGGTTTTTTGTGTCTCTATCTCCTTCAGTTCTACTCTGATCTTAGTTATTTCTTGTATTCTAGCTTTTGAATGTATTTGCTTTTGCTTCTCTAGTTCTATTAATTGTGATGTTAGCGTGTCAACTTTAGATCTTTCCCGCTTTCTTTTGTGGGCATTTAGTGCTATCAATTTCCCTCTACACACTGCTTTAAATGTGTCCCAGAGATTCTAGTATGTTGTATATTTTTCTTGTTGGTTTCAAAGAACATCTTTATTTCTGCTTTCATTTCGTTATGTACCCAGTAGTCATTCAGGAGCAGGTTGTTCAGTTTCCATGCAGTTGAGCGGTTTTGATTGAGTTTCTTAGTCCTGAGTTCTAGTTTGATTGCACTGTGGTCTGAGAGACAGTTTGTTATAATTTCTGTTCTTGTACATTTGCTGAGGAGTGCTTTACTTCCAATTATGTGGTCAATTTTGGAATAAGTGTGATGTGGTGCTGAGAAGAATGTATATTCTGTTGATTTGGGGTGGAGAGTTCTGTAGATGTCTATTAGGTCCACTTGGTGCAGAGTTGAGTTCAATTCATGGATATCCTTGTTAACTCTCTGTCTTGTTGATCTGTCTAATGTTGACAATGGTGTGTTAAAGTCTCCCATTATTATTGTATGGGAGACTAAGTCTCTTTGTAAGTCCCTAAGGACTTGCTTTATGAATCTGGGTGCTCCTGTATTGGATGCATATAGATTTAGGATAGTTAGCTCTTCTTGTTGAATTGATCCCTTTACCATTATGTAATGGCCTTCTTTGTCTCTTTTGATCTTTGTTGGTTTAAAGTCTGTTTTATCAGAGACTAGAATTTTAACCCCTGCCTTTTTTTGTTTTCTATTTGCTTGGTAGATCTTCCTCCATTCCTTTATTTTGAGCCTATGTGTGTTTCTGCATGTGAGATGGGTCTCCTAAATACCTCACACTGATGGGTCTTGACTCTTTTTCCATTTTGCCAGTCTGTGTCTTTTAATTGGACCATTTAGTCCATTTACATTTAAGGTTAATATCATTATGTGTGAACTTGATCCTGTCATTGTGATATCAGCTGGTTATTTTGCTAATTAGTTGATGCAGTTTCTTCCTAGCATCGATGGTCTTCACATTTTGGCATGTTTTTGCAGTGGCTGATACTGGTTGTTCCTTTCCATGTTTAGTGCTTCCCTCAGGATCTCTTGTAGGGCAGGCCTGGTGGTGACAAAATCTCCAAGCATTTGCTTATCTGTAAAGGTTTTTATTTCACCTTCACTTATGAAACTAAGCTTGGCTGGATATGAAATTCTGGGTTGAAAATTATTTTCTTTAAGAATGTTGAATATTGGCGCCCACTCTCTTCTGGCTTGTAGAGTTTCTGCCGAGAGATCTGCTGTTAGTCTGATGGGCTTCCCTTTGTGGGTAACCCGACCTTTCTCTCTGGCTGCCCTTAAGATTTTTTCCTTCATTTCAACTTTGGTGAATCTGGCAATTATGTGTCTTGGAGTTGCTCTTCTGGAGGAGTATCTTTGTGGCGTTCTCTGTATTTCCTGAATTTGAATGTTGGCCTGCCCTGCTAGGTTGGGGAAGTTCTCCTGGATGATATCCTGTAGAGTGTTTTCCAATTTGGTTCCATTTTCCCCCTCACTTTCAGGCACCCCAATCAGACGTAGATTTGGTCTTTTGACATAATCCCATACTTCTTGCAGGCTTTGTTCATTTCTTTTTCTTCTTTTTTCTTTTGGTTTCTCTTCTCGCTTCATTTCATTCATTTGATCCTCAATCACTGATACTCTTTCTTCCAGTTGATCGAGTCGGTTACTGAAGCTTGTGCATTTGTCACATATTTCTCGTGACATGGTTTTCATCTCTGTCATTTCGTTTATGACCTTCTCTGCATTAATTAGTCTAGCTGTCAATTCTTCCACTTTTTTTTCAAGATTTTTAGTTTCTTTGCGCTGGGTACGTAATTCCTCCTTTAGCTCTGAGAGGTTTGAGGGACTGAAGCCTTCTTCTCTCATCTCATCAAAATCATTCTCTGACCAGCTTTGATCCGTTGCTGGCGATGGGCTGTGCTCCTTTGCAGGAGGAGATGCGCTCTTATTTTTTGAATTTCCAGCTTTTCTGCCCTGCTTTTTCCCCATCTTTGTGGTTTTATCTGTCACTGGTCTTTGATGATGGTGACGTACTGATGGGGTTTTGATTTAGGTGTCCTTCCTGTTTGATAGGTTTCCTTCTGACTGTCAGGACCCTCAGCTATAGGTCTGTTGGAGATTGCTTGAGGTCCACTCCAGACCCTGTTTGCCTGGGTATCAGCAGCAGAGGTTGCAGAAGACAGAATATTGCTGAACAGCGAGTGCACCTGTCTGATTCTTGCTTTGGAAGCTTCCTCTCAGGGGTGTACTCCACCCTGTGAGGTGTGGGGTGTCAGACTGCCCCTAGTGGGGGATGTCTCCCAGTTAGGCTACTCAGGGGTCAGTGACCCACTTGAGCAGGCAGACTGCCCCTTCTCAGATCTCAACCTCCGTGTTGGGAGATCCCCTGCTCTCTTCAAAGCTGTCAGACAGAGTCGTTCGCGTTTCACAGGCTTCTACTCCTTTAGCTGAGCCCTGTCCCCAGAGGCGCAGTCTACAGAGACAGGCAGGTTTCCTTGAGCTGCTGTGAGCTCCACCCAGTTCCAGCTTCCCAGCGGCTTTAGTTACCTACTTAAGCCTCAGCGATGGCGGGCGCCCCTCCCCCAGCCTCGCTGCTGCCTTGCGGTTAGATTGCCGCAGACTGCTGTGTTAGCAAGGAGAGAGGCTCCGTGGGCGTGGGACCCTCCCGGCCAGGTGTGGGATATAATCTCCGGTGTGCCGGTGTTACAGCGCAGTATTGGGGTGGGAGTTA
>NW_022301052.1:805-3837 GCF_002776525.5 Piliocolobus tephrosceles | reverse complement strand
TCAGAAGGTTAAAAAAAAAAAAGCCTCCAAACCCACCTCTCTCCTTCTGCCTTTCACCCTGCCCTGCATTCTACCTTCCACTCTCAAACATTTCAGAAAACAAAAACAATTATATCCACAGAGAGAGAAAGAGAAAGTACAAATGGGGTGAAATGTTTGGGGAACCTGAGGGAAGACCATACGGGAATTCTCTGTACTATTTTTGCAACTTTTCAATAAGTCTGGATTATTTCAAATTCAAGAGTTAAACAAAGGAAAAAACAAAACAAAAAAACCAAAACGCTCTATTCCTTTGTGAATCCATCCTGTCTTTCCCCTGGCAACTTAAGGACACTCTTACCTAACAACATCTATTTTATCATAAACACTAAAAGAACTCTTGCCTAGTTTTGACTTTCTGTGCTTGGCAGTAGAAGTGTGTGTGTGTGTGTGTGTGTGTATTTCATATATATGTGTGTGTGTGTATGTATGTGTGTGTGTGTGTGTGTGTATAGATATATATAATACATACCCCATAGCCTGTCCTTAACCAGTTCTAAAGCTAGTCGGAAAAGCACATACCTAAGCAGAGAATTTCAAAGTAATATGATGAATATTTTGATAGAGGGATGTGTTGCTATGGAACACGCTGCTAAGACACAAAGCCTCCTAGATGGGGCAATGAATGAACGAAGTTTTGCACCTATAGGCACCCCCTCTGATATCCCCTCAAACGTTTATAGTTATATGCATTTTGTTCCCCCAGGACCCCCGTTTCATAAGGGTTAGTCCTAGAGCCTAGCAAGTTCCTACTACAGCTGGCACACATATGCCATTCCAGAAAGTGTGACTGAGTGAATGACGAGTTAAGAACCGTTTGTCAGCCAGTGCTCAGTAACACAACATGCACTGGTATGCAAATTATATTTTTGTTGAAAGCAAAGGTGGGATCACAAATTATCTTTCCAGAGAAAGCAAACCTCAAAAGCTTCTTTACTCTACTAAAGCACATTATAAGAAGCTCCCCTTATATAAAAGAAAACCTCCTCATTCATTATCAATGGCATGTAAACCTAATAAGCCTCCACCTCTGATGACATCTCTTCCATCCCCAGGGCTAGATAAAGGAGGGTCCGGAAACCCTGGTAGCTGTGAAGGTGGCTCCCAGCTCTGACAGTCTTGAACCCTGCGGGCGCGGAGGTCACACAGCAGAAGAACAACCGAGGGAAGCATCATCAGCCTTCCAATATGTTTGAACCAGAGATGGCAAATAGGCTGCAGCCAACTGAAAACACCAGAGATTCATGGTGGCCACCTGAGAGGTTGTGCTCTTAAAAAACAAAAATTAAAATTAAAATTAAAAAAGGAAGGGGTCAAGAATCCAGCAGGTCTGACTGAGACATATATCAGTGACTAACACCCCATATGGCAAAAGTACTCCGGTGCGCTTTGGGTCCTCACAGCTTCAGCAGTATTCAAAGGCGTGTGCTTCCCTAAGACTAAGCCACGGGAATAGCCCCAGCAACAGTGCCAGGAGAAACGTCTAACATGGATTCGGCTAGAAATACAGTTTCTTTCAGAAATCAACACTGAATAAATCCGGACTTATTAGAGCCTGCGAGAATGACATTCTCAATGATCACGGTTATCACTACAATCTCCAAACATCTGCGATCCTGCAAAGAGGAACTGTGACAGCGCAGGCCACGTATCCAGAATGCTTCCCAGACTGCCTGTTACAGAATAAAAGAAATGAAACCCCCCAAGAATGTCTTCACTCACATTTAGCCAGTTGTTCCTTTGTGTGCATCTCTGTGCTAAAATGGCCATTCTTCCCCACAGCCTGAAGTCATATGCTCAAATAAATGGGACTCACATGAAGCCAGAAACGTGCAGTTGCGAGGAAACCAACACAAACGAAATGGGCTGGAGAGTGTGGCCAGGAGGATGGTACTTCCCAGGAAGCAATTACTTCATCTCTGGACATGAAGCACGCAGCTGTCACTGTCCCCCAGGCCCACGCCAGCCACTCAAAGTAGGTTCTAACCAAACTACCTCCAACAATCAACATAAATACACCACACAATTGGCTTCTGAAAGGACACCTTGCAACCAAGAAGAAACCGTTAGCACAATTTGACAAACTGTGCAACTGAAAACCTTGGAAAGGGATAAACACTGCCACATTTTCACTCAAATACTCTTAGGTGGTAGCACCGCAATAATTCATGCAAAAAAAAGAACGAATGAGGAATATGTTTATACAGGAATCAGAGGAAACATGACTAATCATTTAAAGAAATAGATCAAGAAACTGTTAGGTTCAAATGCTACCGTGAGATACTGTCAGGGCCTTAGGCAAATTCACTTCTCTTGGTCCTGTTTCCAGGTTCATCAAAAACCTAGTTCAGCTTTGGACTAGGGAACCTGTTGCTTTCCAATGCCTTCCTTCTGTGATTCCAGCCCAGATTTAAGAACTGCTCTTGTATTATTTCTACTCAAGTACTCCACCTCCTTCCAGACAAGTATCTGAGGATGATGGGCTATCCCACAGCAATGTGTGTAACCTCTCCTGCTTATGATCCCTGTTCACATAGCATTTTCCAAAAGCATTTGGTGTGAAGTGACAGAAGAAAGAAGAATAAGGTTCTTTCAGCCCATTCATTCATTCATTCAACAAATGTTGACTAACTATCTACGTGCCAGGCACTGGTGGTATAACAGGGAACATATATTTTTGTAGGTAGAGACAGACAACCAAAAAGTATGTTAAAGAGTGATCAACGGCCGGGTGCGGTGGCTCAAGCCTGTAATCCCAGCACTTTGGGAGGCCGAGACGGGCGGATCACGAGGTCAGGAGATCGAGACCATCCTGGCTAACACGGTGAAACCCCGTCTCTACTAAAAAAAATACAAAAAATTAGCCGGGCGAGGTGGCCGGCGCCTGTGGTCCCAGCTACTCGGGAGGCTGAGGCAGGAGAATGGCGTGAACCCGGGAGGCGGAGGTTGCAGTGAGCTGAGATCCGGCCACTGCACTCCAGCCTGGGCGACAG
>NW_022301052.1:0-705 GCF_002776525.5 Piliocolobus tephrosceles | reverse complement strand
AAAAAAAAAAAAAAAAAAAAAAAAAAAAAGAGTGATCAATGCTGTAGAGGAAAATACACCAGGAAACAGAAAAGAAGAATACCCCTAGCCACCCTACACTGGGGTGACGCTAGCGTTACAAAATGGAAACAGTGACTGGGTGCTGTGGCTCACACCTGTAATCTCAGCTCTTTGGAAGACTGAGTCAGGCAGGTCACCTGACTTCAGGAGTTCAAGATCACCCTGACCAACACGGTGAAACCCTGTCTCTACTAAAAACATAAAAATTAGCTGGACGTGGTGGCACACGCCTGTAATCCCAGTTACTCAGGAAGTTGAGGCATAAGAATCCCTTGAACCTGGGAGGCCGAGGTTGGAGTGAGCCGAGATCACACCACTGCACTCCAGCCTGGGTGACAGAGCAAGACTCTGTCTCAAAAAAAATAAAAAATAAAAATAAAATGTAAACTGAGAATAAGATATCAAAAGAAAGAACATGAACGATGAATTGTAACAATAACCTTTGTAAGCTGATACTGTCCTTCCTGGATCCTTGTCCCTTACAAATGGAAAAAAAGGGCGGGTAGGGGGTAGCATCAAAATGATGTTTTAAGATGGCTTCGGGTTTCAGATGTCTGACAGCCATACTCATGTACTTCAAGGAAAAAGCTCTAGCTCTATAAGCCATCTGGGCAATGGTTTACTGTCTTTTTTTTTTTTTTTTTT
>NW_022301051.1:0-1108 GCF_002776525.5 Piliocolobus tephrosceles | reverse complement strand
AAATCATTTGACCATATGAGTGAAGGTTAAGTTTCGGGCTCTCTAACCTGTTCCATTGATGGATGGTCTTTATGCCAGCATCACACTATTATGATGGCTATCACTTTGCAATATATTTTAAGCCAGGCAGTGTGGGGGCCTGAAGCTTTGCTCTTTCTCAAGATTGTTACTGCTAGGTAGAGTTCCCAAAGATTCCATATAAAGTTTTGGATATGTGTCCTGTTTCTGGAAAAACTGCCATTGGGGCTTTGATATGGATTGCACTGAATCTGTAGATTGGTTTAGGTAATATGGACATTTTAACAATGTTATTAATCTATAAACACAAGATATCTTTTTATTCTTTTTTCATTATTTAATTTCTTTCAGCATTGTTTACAGTTTTCAGTACACAAATCTCTCACCCGCTCAATTTTATTCCTCAGTATTTTATTAGTTTTGATACTATTCTAAATCAGTTTTCTAAAATTATTTTCAGATTGCTTTATACTGGTGTATGTAAATGTAATTTATTTTTGGATGTTGATTTTATATGAAGCAACTTTATAACACTTCTTATTTCTAACTGTATTTTTGCATGAAATACTTTGGATGTTCCACATACAAAATCATGTCATCTATAAGAATAGATAATTGTACTTCTTCCTTTCCAATTTGGCTAAGCCTACTCTTTATTTTTACTAACTAATGGCTTTCACTGGGACCTCTACTACAATGATAAATACACGTGGCAAGAGTGTGCTTCTTGTTCTTGGTCTTTAAAAGCTTTTATTATTTTTACCGTTGGTTATGATGCTGGCTATGAGCTTTTCATATATAACTTTTATTATTTTGAAGTAATTTTCTTCTATTTCTAGTATGTTGAGTGTTTTTTTAATCATAAAAGCGTTGAATTTTGAAAAATATGTTTTCTGTATTAATTGTCATTTTTGTTCTTTTTTCTTTTAATGTAGTAAATTGAACCTGCTGATTTTCATATGCTGAAACATCCTGCCATCCCATTGTTAAATCCCCTTTGGACATAGTATATAATGCTTTTAATGTGCTATTGGATTTGGTTTGCTCTTATTCTTTTGAAGCTTTTGCATCAATATTCACCAGGGTTATT
>NW_022301049.1:0-2422 GCF_002776525.5 Piliocolobus tephrosceles | reverse complement strand
GATGAGATTTTGGTGTGTATGTCCTTTCTGTTTGTTAGTTTTCCTTCTAACAGTCAGGACCCTCAGCTGCAGGTCTGTTGGAGTTTGCTTGAGGTCCACTCCAGTTAGGCTACTCTGGGGTCAGGGACCTACCTGAGCAGGCAGTCTGTCAGTTCTCAGATCCCAACCTCCATGCTGGGAGAATCACTACTCTCTTCAAAGCTGTCAGACAGGGACATTTACATCTACAGAGGTTTCTGCTGCTTTTTGTTTAGCTATGCCCTGTCCCCAGAGGTGGAGTCTACAGAGGCAGGCAGGCCTCCTTGAGCTGCAGTGGGCTCCACCCAGTTCGAGCTTCCTGGCTGCTTTGTTTACCTACTTCAGCCTCAGCAATGGTGGGCGTCCCTCCCCCAGCCTTGCTGCCACTTTGCTGTTAGGTCTCAGATTGCTGTGCTAGCAATGAGAGAGGCTATGTGGGCTTGGGACCCTCGTACCGGGTGTGGGATATTATCTCCTGGTTTGCCATTTGCTAAGACCGTTGGTAAAGCACAGTATTGGGTGGGAGTGACCCAATTTTCCAAGTGTTGTGTGTCACGGTTTCCCTTGGCTAGGAAAAGGAATTCCCTTCCCCCTTGCACTTCCTGGGTGAGACAATGCCTTGCCCCGCTTCAACTCTCACTCATTGGGCTGCACCCACTGTCCTGCACCAACTGTCCAACATACCCCAGTGAGATGAACCCAGTACCTCAGTTGGAAATACAGAAATCACCCATCTTCTGTGTTGCTCACGCTGGCAGCTGGAGGCTGGAGTTGTTTCTATTCGGCCATCGTGGCACCAACTTTACTTGATATGATTTCTAAATTTAAATACCTTTGAGACAAACGTGAATTATGAAGAGATTTTAAAATGTCAGTGAAAAATGTAATTAAAAATAAAAATATAAATATCAACTTTATTTCTCAATATAATCTCTACTGAGGTCAAGACACTGTATTAAGGGATTATCCCAACCATTCAGTCTGTTGCTAAAGAACTGAGGGTCATGGGAATTTAGCCATGTCAATGCAGTCTTCTACTATTAACTAAAGAAAAATGTGTGCCCTTTACTGTTATTTTAAGATTAGAAAAAATAAGGTCAGAAGAAACCAAATCAGGACTGTAATGTTGATGCCTAATAATTTCCCATGAAAACTCTTGCAAAATTACCAGTGTTTGACGAGAGGAAGGAACAGAAGTGTTGTTGTGGTGCAGACGGACTCTCTAGTGAAGTTTTACAGGGCACTTTTCTGCAAAAGTATTTGCTAATTTTCTCTAAGTACTCTCCTACTAAGCAGATATTATGGTGCTTTGATCCTACAGAACGTCAACAAGCAAAATGCGTTGAGCGTCCCCAAAACCTCCATGGCTCTTGCTTTTGAGAAGTTTCTTTTTGCTTTGACTGGGCCACTCTACCTCTTGTTAGTCATTGCTTTAATTGTGCTTTGCCTTCAGGATCCTATTGATAAAACCAGTTTCACTCCCTGTTATAGTTCTTCAAAATTATGCTTCAGGATCATGATTCTGCTTGTTCAAAATAGTCAGTAATAGCTCTGCTTTTGTCCACAGCTGATCTAGGCACAAGGGTATTCAGGACTCATCAAATGTAAAGTTTCTTAACTTTCACGTTATAATCAGTATTGCATAAGCTGAACCAATTGATATGTCTGTGGTGTTGGCTATAATATTTCTTGTTAATTGTCAGTCCTCCTCAATTAGGGCATAGAAACAATTTTTTTCTCTCAAAAATTGGAATGGATGCCCCTCCTCTGTGGGCTTCAACTTCAACATTGTCTTATCTCTTCTTAGAATAAGGTATCTGTTTGTAAACGACTGATCCTTCAGGTCATTTTTCCCATAGACTTTTCATAAAGAATAATTTATTTCACCGTTTTTGGTACCCCAGCTTCACCATAAATTTGATGTTTATTCTTGTTTCAGGTTTGGCAGAATTCAAGTATGGTAGAATTCATGTGGCTCTTTTCAGACTGATGTTTTAAATCCTGTTAAGATATGTTAAAACAGGGCCAGGCATGCTGGCTCACGCCTGTAATCCCTGCACTTTGGGAGGTTGGGCAACAAGGCAAAACCCTGCCTCGACAGAAAATACAAAAATTAGCCTCTAAAAAAACACAAAATTTAGCTGGGCAAGGTCCCAGCTACTTGGAAGGCTGAGGCAAGAGAATCGCTTCAGCCTGGGAAGCAGAGGTTACTTTGAGCCAAGATTGCTCCACTGCACTGCAACCTCGGTGAGGGGAGTGAAACCCTGTCTCAAAAACAAAAAAAAAGTTAAAATAAACTAGTATATGTGTGTTTTGATGCAAAAGCTAAAAGTTCATGCATAGTTTTTTCATAATTGTTATTTTGCATGAACTTATTGAAGCCCCCTATTATTTGCCATAATTT
>NW_022301048.1:0-1164 GCF_002776525.5 Piliocolobus tephrosceles | reverse complement strand
TTTCTTATACACCAGTAACAGACAAGCAGAGAGCCAAATCAGGAATGTACTTCCATTCACAATTGCTTCAAAGAGAATAAAATACCTAGGAATCCAACTTACAAGGGATGTAAAGGACCTCTTCAAGGAGAACTACAAACCACTGCTCAGTGAAATCAAAGAGGACACAAACAAATGGAAGAACATAGCATGCTCATGGATAGGCAGAATCAATATTGTGAAAATGGCCATACTGCCCAAGGTAATTTATAGATTCAATGCCATCCCCATCAAGCTACCAATGAGTTTCTTCACCGAATTGGAAAAAACTGCTTTAAAGTTCATATGGAACCAAAAAAGAGCCCGTATTGCCAAGACAATCCTAAGTCAAAAGGACAAAGCCGGAGGCGTCACGCTACCTGACTTCAAACTATACTACAAGGCTACAGTAACCAAAACAGCATGGTACTGGTACCAAAACAGAGATATAGACCAATGGAACAGAACGGAGCCTTCAGAAATAATGCCACACATCTACAACCATCTGATATTTGACAAACCTGAGAAAAACAAGAAATGGGGAAAGGATTCCCTATTTAATAAATGGTGCTGGGAAAATTGGCTAGCCATAAGTAGAAAGCTGAAACTGGATCCTTTCCTTACTCCTTATACGAAGATTAATTCAAGATGGATTAGAGACTTAAATGTTAGACCTAATACCATAAAAACCCTAGAAGAAAATCTAGGTAGTACCATTCAGGACATAGACACGGGCAAGGACTTCATGTCTAAAACACCAAAAGCAACGGCAGCAAAAGCCAAAATTGACAAATGGGATCTCATTAAACTAAAGAGCTTCTGCACAGCAAAAGAAACTACCATCAGAGTGAACAGGCAACCTACAGAATGGGAGAAAATTTTTGCAATCTACTCATCTGACAAAGGGCTCATTTCCAGAATCTACAAAGAACTCAAGCAAATATACAAGAAAAAAACAAACAACCCCATCCAAAAGTGGGGAAAGGATATGAACAGACATTTCTCAAAAGAAGACATTCATACAGCCAACAGACACATGAAAAAATGCTCATCATCACTGGCCATCAGAGAAATGCAAATCAAAACCACAATGAGATACCATCTCACACCAGTTAGAATGGCAATCATTAAAAAATCAGGAAACAA
>NW_022301047.1:0-3539 GCF_002776525.5 Piliocolobus tephrosceles | reverse complement strand
AGAAGAAAAAGAAATGAACAAAGCCTGCAAGAAGTATGGGATTATGTAAAAAGACCAAATCTATGTCTGATTGGGGTGCCTGAAAGTGAGGGGGAGAATGGAACCAAGTTGGAAAACACTCTTCAGGATATCATCCAGGAGAACTTCCCCAACCTAGTACGGCAGGCCAACATTCAAATTCAGGAAATACAAAGAACGCCACAAAGATACTCCTGGAGAAGAGCAACTCCAAGATACATAATTGCCAGATTCACCAAAGTTGAAATGAAGGAAAAAATCTTAAGGGCAGCCAGAGAGAAAGGTCGCGTTACCCACAAAGGGAAGCCCAACAGACTGACAGCAGATCTCTCGGCAGAAACTCTACAAGCCAGAAGACAGTGGGGGCCAATATTCAACATTCTTAAACAAAAGAATTTTAAACCTCAAATTTCATATCCAGCCAAACTAAGTTTCATAAGTGAAGGAGAAATAAAATCCTTTACAGATAAGCAAATGCTTAGAGATTTTGTCACCACCAGGCCTGCCTTACAAGAGATCCTGAAGGAAGCACTAAACGTGGAAAGGAACAACCGGTACCAGCCATTGCAAAAACATGCCAAAATGTAAAGACCATTGAGGCTAGGAAGAAACTGCATCAACTAATGAGCAAAATAACCAGTTAATATCATAATGGCAGGATCAAGTTCACACATAACAATATTAACCTTAAATGTAAATGGACTAAATGCTCCAATTAAAAGACACAGACTGGCAAACTGGATAAAGAGTCAAGACCCATCAGTCTGCTGTCTTCAGGAGACCCATCTCACATGCAGAGACATACATAGGCTCAAAATAAAGGGATGGAGGAAGATCTATCAAGCAAATGGAGAACAAAAAAAAGCAGGGGTTGCAATCCTAGTCTCTGATAAAACAGACTTTAAACCATCAAAGATCAAAAGAGACAAAGAAGGCCATTACATAATGGTAAAGGGATTAATTCAACAGGGAGGGCTAACTATCCTAAATATATATGCACCCAATACAGGAGCACCCAGATTCATAAAGCAAGTCTTTAGAAACTTACAAAGAGACTTAGACTCCCATACAATAATAATGGGAGACTTCAACACTCCACTGTCAACATTAGACAGATCAACGAGACAGAAAGTTAACAAGGATATCCAGGAATTGAACTCATCTCTGCGGCAAGCAGACCTAATAGACATCTATAGAACTCTCCACCCCAAATCAACAGAATATACATTCTTCTCAGCACCACATCACGCTTATTCCAAAATTGACCACATACTTGGAAGTAAAGCACTCCTCAGCAAATGTACAACAACAGAAATTATAACAAACTGTCTCTCAGACCACAGTGCAATCAAACTAGAACTCAGGACTAAGAAACTCAATCAAAACCGCTCAACTACATGGAAACTGAACAACGTGCTCCTGAATGACTACTGGGTGTATAACGAAATGAAGGCAGAAATAAAGATGTTCTTTGAAACCAATGAGAACAAAGATACAACATACCAGAATCTCTGGGACACATTGAAAGCAGTGTGTAGACGAAATTCATAGCACTAAATGCCCACAAGAGAAAGCAGGAAAGATCTAAAATTGACACTCTAACATCACAATTAAAAGAACTAGAGAGGCAAGAGCAAACACATTCAAAAGCTATCAGAAGGCAAGAAATAACTAAGATCAGAGCAGAACTGAAGGAGATAGAGACACAAAAAACCCTCCAAAAAATCAATGAATCCTGGAGTTGGTTTTTTGAAAAGATCAACAAAATTGACAGACCGCTACCAAGACTAATAAAGAAGAAAAGAGAGAAGAATCAAATAGACGCAATACAAAATGATAAAGGGGATATCACCACCGACCCCACAGAAATACAAACTACCATCAGAGAATACCATAAACACCTCTACGCAAATCAACTAGAAAATCTAGAAGAAATGGATAATTTACTGGACACTTACACTCTCCCAAGACTAAACCAGGAAGAAGTTGAATCCCTGAATAGACCAATAGCAGGCTCTGAAATTGAGGCAATAGTTAATAGCCTACCAACCAAAAAAAAGTCTAGGACCAGACGGATTCACAGCTGAATTCTACCAGAGGTCCAAGGAGGAGCTGGTACCATTCCTTCTGAAACTATTCCAATCAATAGAAAAAGAGGGAATCCTCCCTAACTCATTTTATGAGGCCAACATCATCCTGATACCAAAGCCTGGCAGAGGCACAACAAAAAAACAGAATTTTAGACCAATATCCCTGGTGAACATCGATGCAAAAATCCTCAATAAAATACTGGCAAACCGGATTCAGCAGCACATCAAAAAGCTTATCCACCATGATCAAGTGGGCTTCATCCCTGGGATGCAAGGCTGGTTCAACATTCGCAAATCAATAAACGTAATCCAGCATATAAACAGAACCAAAGACAAGAACCACATGATTATCTCAATAGATGCAGAAAAGGCCTTTGACAAAATTCAACAGCCCTTCATGCTAAAAACGCTCAATAAATTCGGTATTGATGGAATGTACCTCAAAATAATAAGAGCTATTTATGACAAACCCACAGCCAATATCATACTGAATGGGCAAAAACTGGAAAAATTCCCTTTGAAAACTGGCACAAGACAGGGATGCCCTCTCTCACCACTCCTATTCAACATAGTGTTGGAAGTTCTGGCTAGGGCAATCAGGCAAGAGAAAGAAATCAAGGGTATTCAGTTAGGAAAAGAAGAAGTCAAATTGTCCCTGTTTGCAGATGACATGATTGTATATTTAGAAAACCCCATTGTCTCAGCCCAAAATCTCCTTAAGCTGATAAGCAACTTCAGCAAAGTCTCAGGATACAAAACTAATGTGCAAAAATCACAAGCATTCTTATACACCAGTAACAGACAAACAGAGAGCCAAATCATGAATGAACTTCCATTCTCAATTGCCTCCAAGAGACTAAAATACCTAGGAATCCAACTTACAAGGGTTGTCAAGGACCTCTTCAAGGAGAACTACAAACCACTGCTCAGTGAAATCAAAGAGGACACAAACAAATGGAAGAACATTCCATGCTCATGGATAGGAAGAATCAATATCGTGAAAATGGCCATACTGCCCAAGGTTATTTATAGATTCAATGCCATCCCCATTAAGCTACCAATGAGTTTCTTTACAGAATTGGAAAAAATTGCTTTAAAGTTCATATGGAACCAAAAAAGAGCCCGCATTGCCAAGACAATCCTAAGTCAAAAGAACAAACCTGGAGGCATCATGCTACCTGACTTCAAACTATACTACAAGGCTACAGTAACCAAAACAGCATGGTACTGGTACCAAAACAGAGATATAGACCAATGGAACAGAAGAGAGTCCTCACAAATAATACCACACATCTACAGACATCTGATCTTTGACAAACCTGAGAGAAACAAGAAATGGGGAAAGGATTCCGTATTTAATAAATGGTGCTGGGAAAATTGGCTAGCCATAAGTAGAAAGCTGAAACTGGATCCTTTCCTTACTCCTTATAC
>NW_022301046.1:0-7939 GCF_002776525.5 Piliocolobus tephrosceles | reverse complement strand
AGCATGATTTATAATCCTTTGGGTATATACCCAGTAGTGGGATGGCTGGGTCATATGGTACATCTAGATCTAGATCCTTGAGGAATCGCCATACTGTTTTCCATAATAGTTGAACTAGTTTACAATCCCACAGTGTTTTCATGTGGGTTAGCCAGTAGGTGGTTTTGTGCTACTCTATTAAGTGTATTCAAGTGGTGAGTCCTCTATCTTACTCAAAAATGATGTGATGTTCATTTATGAGCATGCAATATGAGTAGTCACCACAGGCATTCGGAAGTTCCTATCTGAAATGATAATTTATGTACTCTGTTTCACCTACATACCTGATGCCTCTTGTACTCAGCAATACTAATATCTGGGAATATGCTTTCAATAAGTGAATACAGAACATAAAACAAAAGAAAGGGCTTGCAGTTTTTCTTATGAGTCAAGCAATTTGACAGCTTCTCTTCTTTTTTTTTTAATAGGGGATTTCTTTATATTAATCCTGTTTATATTGTGAGCACACGTCTTATTGAAACAAGTTGAAGTATTCATGAATGCATGTATTAGGTTAAAATTTGTTTTTGTTTTGGTCTATTTGCACTGGGGAAAATTGAGAGAGGTTAAAGATTTATTATATAAAAGAATTATGGAAAGGTCACTGTATTAGATGTATGAGGCTACTTACAACAGTCTTATGGAAAATGGAAACTATTTTAATGAATTAGCCAAAAGAAAAATTAATACATTGTGATGCTGCAAAACCAGATACAGGATAAATTAAAAAATCAAAGTTACATGCTTCTGCTCTACTATTGTGTCATAAATCCAGAAACCTTTCATCAGTGTGGTCAAAGGCAAGAAGTATCAATAGTCTACGTTTACTTGCCAAAGCAAACCTCACTCTTTGGGTTGTTTCTCATTAGCTGGATTTCACTGAAGGACATTGAAAGTCCAGTTTTTCTTAACCACTTCTTTAATCACATCTTGGAGCCATTCATCTTGCTTGAGTGTTTCTTTAGTGGGCAGCTCATTAATTTTCATGACATCTTCTATTGCCGAATAGCTCTATTATTTATAACAGAACAAAACTATCAATGTTTTAAAAATTTTCCAAAATATATTTCCCTGTCACTTCTTCACTTCTTTTCAAATATCTATCTACCTAAATATCTGTCTAAAAAGAGATATTTATAAATAAAGATATCTATACTGATATATATAATATCTGTATATATAAATTACTACATCTATCAATCTGATGGTGAGACTGTCAAATTAACTAAAAGGAAAATTTATACACAGACGAGCAAAAAGCTATAGTCAATAAGTAAATATTTGACTGAATGAGTGACATTTGAGAGTATTAATAAATTAGATATTGATGGCTTTAATGGTAGCTACTTAGTAATTCCCCATTGTTTAATTGTGGTAGATCATAGAACTCGCTGAAAACAACATTGACAAGAAAACTGTTAATAGTACTTATGATATTATACATCTAAGAACACAGTAATAAAATCAACGATTTCTGTTAAGAAACTTTCTATGTGTGGTACGGTCTCAGAGATTCTGAGCTGATTCTACATGTTAACAGAGTCAGTGTTTCCATATTATCTGGGTGTCTTCCAGATTAAATTTCCTGAGCCTGGACCATATTAGCGATTCTATAGTAGCAGAATTGCATCTGGAGAACATACGTATACTTTCTTTCTTTGCAATTTTCACTTGGTTGTATTTATTGAACTTATAGAAGTGCTGAGTGAGTCATGGCAAGCAATCTGACAAGTAAAAGGTGCCATCAGCTTGGCTGAAGTCAGCAAAGAGACTCAACGTCTTTATAAGCAAGTGGCTGGTAGGCAACAACTTTGCTTCACAAATGTGTATGGAAGAAATGAAATAAATGCTATTAGATGCATGAAGTTAGAGTTGTTACAGATTTTTACTCTTTTTATCTGATGTGGAAATGCCTTTTAGAACATTTCATTGAGATGTCCATTCAGACAGTCTGTATGTTCCCAAAACAAGGCTAAGTTAAACATTTCCATTGTTGAGTGATTCCAATTGTTTCCTATAACTTACCTTTTAAATTGTAAATTTTCAAAAAAATAGATAAAATCCAGCCCATCTGCCTAATTTTTCAAAAGAGGAAACTAAGAATTTAGCATCTCAGATAACATCTGTGGTCTCCAGGCATATGTGGCTTCACTATTAAATTAGAAGTTGTACTGACTATTCATAACAAATTACAACTCTCTGATTCTGTCATTCTAAAATACTATGCTTGTCAGTTTCTAAAAAAAAGAAATTTTTCAAATTTTTTCACCTGACATGTGTCTTTTGCATTTCCCGACATTGATGTCAGCACTGTACAATAACAAAGTGACTCTCAATGGAGAAATGGGGGCAATTTTGCCCCTTTAAGTACAGTTTGCACTGTCTGGAGACACTTTTGGTTGTCACAACTGGGAAGGTTTGCTGCTACTAGCACCTAGCAGGTAGAGGCCACAATTATCTGAGCCAAATTGCCAATTGTTCCTAGATTGGGAAACTTATGTAAGCCTACACAGATTAAATCTAATTATTTTAACATATACCATACTTTTAAGTAGAAGTCATATTGTTTTCCACATTTGTATAAGAGTATATAAGAAACTGAGAAAAGGGGCTTGAGCAGTGTCATAGAGGTAGAAATGCTTGAACGAGTCGAACCCAGATCTACTTAAATTCATAGGCAATGCTTAATCTAATCTATGCACTGGTACTTAAGACAATGCTGACTTTGCATGGCAAAGTTACCAAGCAGTCAGTGGTAAATCATTCCTCACCTTGTACCAAGACAGTTAACCAACACCAGAGAAACTGTAGAATGCCCTTCAGCATGTTGTTTTCCTTTTAGGTATAGGGCATTCGGCTACCTATTCTTTTATCTGTCACGGCATAACCAAATGTGATTTAATGATTTCTCTCCTCTTCACTTTATATTAGGTCTGCCAGTGACTTCTCTCACATTTCTTTCCTTTTGATTGGGTGGGGGGAAAGAAATGAGGTGTGAAAAGTATAAATCTCCTACAGTTTACATCAGTCTGTGGGTAGCAGGTGTTCACACTTTGTCTAGAGTATTGATGCACTATTCTTCCTATTCATGAATTGTATGGATTATTTGTGACAAATTTGCACAAGGAATATGGCATGGTTTGAGGGGTCCATGGTCAACTAATAGTCATAAGTCTTAAATATTTCAAACTTATCGAGTAAATAATATTTTATATAATAAACAAAATTTTAAAAACTTTTTCTGCTCATTTTTTAACTAGTAGTGTACAAATTTGTTGAAACATTTGCTTACTCTTTTGTTTTAACAGCCGCATCAGTGTTATTTAATCATTCTTTTTTTTCTTTTACTTATTATAGAACAAATGTAGCTTTACAAATCTCCATATACATTTTTAATTGTTAACATGGTTAGTTGCTTAAGAAATATTTTACTATTTAAAAATACATTTAAATACTTCATTTATTTTAAAATTAACATCTATTATTTGAGTAGTTTCTGGAAAAAACACTAATTGCTACCAAAAACACAAAGGACACCTACATGTCACCCTAAATTTGCTTTGAAAATAGTTGACCAAACAACAATTTATTAAGTATTCACAAAGTGCCTGTGAATGTGGTAAGGGCAGAAGATAAATAGACAAACAGTACAATTCATCTTCTCTAGAGAGATTACAGTTAGTGGGAAAGACCAAAAGTGACATTCACAACAAACTGTTTATACAGCATACACACACACATACACACACACACACACATTCTGTAATTTGAAAATTGGTATATTTAATTTTTGCTGGGTATAAAATAAAAGGATCTATAAAATGCAACATGAACTATTTTATCAGAATCCTTCATCATACTGGAATTCACAATCTTAATTTTCTTGGCTTAATTCCAACTTTAATATTACTAAGTAGATTGTTCGACTAAAATAATGCACTCTTTTTAAATTTTATTTTAGGCTTAGGGGTACATGTGCAAGTTTGTTATATAGATACACTTATGTAACAGGGAGTATGTTGTACAGATTATTTTGGCACCCAGGTATTAAGCCTAGTACCCAGTAGCTTTTTTTTAATTTTTGTTTTTTCTGCTTCTCTCCTTCCTTCTTCCCTCCACCATCCAGTAGGCACCCATATCTGTTGTTCCTTTCTTTGTGTCTATGAGTTCTCATCATTTAGCTTCCACTTAAAAATGAGAACATGCGGTATTTGGTTTTCTGTTGTTGTATTAATTTACTAAGGGTAATGGCCTCCAGCTCCATCTTGCAAAGGACATTATCTCATATTTTTATGGCTGCATAGTATTCCATGGTGTATATGTACCACACTTTCTTTACACAGTCTATCATTGATGAATATTTAGATTGATGTTATGCGAATAGTTCTGTAATGAACATATGTGTGCATGTGTCTTCATAATGGAATGATTTATATTCCTTTAGGTACATACCCAGTAATGGAATTTCCTGGTCAAATGGTAGTTCTGTCTTTAGCTCTTTTAGAAGTCACCACACTGCTTTCCACAATGGTTGAACTAATTTATACTCCCACTAATAGTGTATAAGTGTTCCATTTTCTCTACAACCTCACCAGCATCTGTTACTTTTTAAGTTTTAATAATAACCATTCTGACTGGCGTGAGACAGTATCTCATTGTGGTTTTGATTTGAATTTCTTTAAAGATCAGTGATGTTGAGCCTTTTCTCATATGTTTGTTGGGTGAATGTATATCTTCTTTTGAAAAGCGTTGATATCAAAAGCAATTGCAACAAATGCAAAAATTGACTAATGAGATCTAATTAAACTAAAGAGTTTCTGATCAGTAAAAGAAACTGTAAACAGAATAAACAGACGACCTACAGAATGGGAGAAAATTTTTACAAACAACGTATGCAAAAAAGGTCTAATATCCATCATCTATAAGGAACTTAAACAAAATTACCAGGAAAAATAAACAACTCCATTAAAAAGTGAGCAAATGAGATGAAAAGCCACTTTTCAAAAGAAGACATACATGCGACCAACAATAGTATGATAAAAAGGCTCAACATCACTGATCATTAGATACCATCTCACACCAGTCAGAATGGCTACTATTAAACAGTCAAAAAATAACAGATGCTGGCAAGGTTGCAAAGAAAAAGGAAGGTTTATTACAGTGTTGGTGGGAGTGTAAATTAGTTAAACCATTGTGGAAAGCAGTGTGATGGTTTTCAATGACCTACAGACAGAAATACCATTTGAGCCACCCATCTCATTACTGGGTATATACCCAAAGGAAGATAAATCATTCTGTAATAAAGACATACGCACACATATGTTCATTGTAGCACTATTCTCAATAGTAAAGACATGAAATCAGTGTAAATGTCCATCAATGACAGACTGGATAAAGAAAAATTGGCACATATACACTATGGAATAATATGCAGCCATAAAAAGAAAACAAGAGCTTGTCCTTTGCAAGGACAGGGATGGAGCTGGAGCTCATTATCCTTAGCAAATTAACGCAGGAACAGAAAACTAGATACTGCATGTTCTCACTTATAAGTGAGAGCTCAATGATCAGAATGTAAGGACACATGCTGAGGAACAACACCTATTGTTCCTATTGGAGAGTGGAGGTTGGAAGGAGGAAGAGGATCAGGAAAAACAACTAATGGGTAGTAGGCTTAATACCTAGGTGATGAAATAATCTGTACAACAAAGCCCCACAACACAAGTTTACCTGTGTAATAAACCTTCACTTGTACCCCTGAACTTGAAAGTTAAAAAAATACAAACTAAATATTATAGCAAAGAGAACATTGTTAGGTAAAATGCTTTCAAAGATTTCATCAATTATACGATTCAATGTATATTCATTGTTTAGTCTTTGTTTTTTAATATAGCTACTTTATCCCGGTAGGTGCTGAATAAATTATGACACTTGACAAAAACAAACTGTCCATGTAATTCACCAACTTTTTAAAGGAGTTCTTTGAATTTTTTTTTGTTGTTATACATTTGTTTAAGTTTCTTATAGATGCTGGATATCAGACTTTTCTCAGATGCATAGTTTGCAAAATGTTTCTCTCATTCTGTAGGTTGCCTGTTTACTATGTTGATAGTTTCTTTGCCGGGCAGAAGTTCTTAAGTTTAATGAAATACCATTTGTCAAATTTACTTTTGTTGCAATTGCTTTTGGTGCCTTCATCATAAAATCTTTGCTCATTCATATGTTCTGAATGGTATTGTCTAGATTGTCTTTCAGGGTTTTTATAGTTTTGGGTTTTATATTTAAGTCTTTAATTATCTTGACTTCTTCATTTTTATACATGGCATAAGGAAGGGGTCAAGTTTCAGTCTTCTGCATATGGCTAGCCAGCAATGCCAGTGCCATTTATTGAGTAGGAGGTCCTTTACCCATTGCTTGTTTTTTTTTTTTCAGTTTTGTAAAAGGTCATATGGTTGTAGGTGTGTGGCCTTTGGGTAGGTAATGTATTATTGTGTGCATTTCAAAAACAAATTTTAAAAACCAGCAAACAAATAGAAAAGCTGTTGTTTTGAATATTTTCATGATAAATTCAATGAAAATCACATCAATATGAGCAAGATCTTACCTCGTATGTATGAGGTTGGTATATCAGAAACTCTTCATAATATTAAGATAGAACTCACTATCTCTCATTTTCCTGTATAGATTATCATCTCTCAAAGCACCCCATTCTATTTGGAGATAGCAGTTTCATTTAGCCTAGAAATTTTTGCAATTTTATTACATTGCAGTTAAATGGACCCAAATAAATTGACTTGTGTGTTACTTATTTTTAATTAAATTTTAATAGATCTGAAACCAAATTTAAAATCATGTAATTTTTCTATGGTCTCTTATATAATAGCTAGTTTATATTTGTATTTATTCAGATTTAATACAGTACCTAGCAAAAATAAGCATTAGATATATGGTAATTTATACCTATATATTTTCTGAAAAAAATACAATTAAACCTTTCAAGTAATCTACATTTACAATAGAAATTGTAATGATGGTCATATTCACATATATAATTTTAAATGTAAAAGGCATTTAAAAACATGTAAGAATTTTATTAAAAGAGAGCACAGCATAGATGCAAAAACTTCAGAAATGCCATGTAATTTGTTCAAACTGTATCTTAAATTTTTTGCAGAAACTAAGCAGAGTTCATCTATTTCACCAATGTGTTTATTGACTTTACAGATAAATCACAAGTTTTTAAAGCACAGTGATTAATTAAAATAAATGGACTCTCTTGCCCTGTGTAAATCTGGAATTAACTTGGTAATGTACAAACAGTGAATGAAATATAAAATGTTTCAAC
This sequence comes from Piliocolobus tephrosceles, assembly GCF_002776525.5. Taxonomy (NCBI): domain Eukaryota; kingdom Metazoa; phylum Chordata; class Mammalia; order Primates; family Cercopithecidae; genus Piliocolobus; species Piliocolobus tephrosceles. The sequence continues at coordinate 555 of NW_022301046.1, read as the reverse complement.
AAAATTTGAAAGAAAATATGTTTATTCCAGTTATAATTATTATTACTACTGACCTAGTTATCTTCATAATATGTCATTATTTCAAAGAGAAGAAATAGTTTATTTCTTGTGAAATTTAAAATGAAAAAAAAAATTAAAAACTTCCAGAATTTTCTATAAATAATTGATGTTGTGAAATGCAATCTGAGCTCAATTTATTTTTTTTATTTTTTACTCATTGTTATGGATAAACATTTATATGAAGTTGAGTTTTAAGAAATGTTCTTGAATTGTTTTTGATACTGTCTTCTGAATGTTCAGTTTTCTCTGTTCTCTTTTTTTTTTAAAATTTTTTTTTTTATTTATTATACTTTAAGTTCTAGGGTACATGTGCATAACGTGCAGGTTTGTTACATATGTATACTTGTGCCATGTTGGTGTGCTGCACCCATCAACTCATCAGCACCCATCAATTCGTCATTTATATCAGGTATAACTCCCAATGCAATCCCTCCCCCCTCCCCCCTCCCCATGATAGGCCCCAGTGTGTGATGTTCCCCTTCCCGAGTACAAGTG
>NW_022301045.1:0-6694 GCF_002776525.5 Piliocolobus tephrosceles | reverse complement strand
TCAATAAAAATTATGGACTATGTAAAAGAATAGATTGTATAGCAAATATAATTTTCTTAATTTACATCTATTTTTTCTCAAATTTGGGAAAGTTTGATGGCATGACTTTCTTGACAGATTTATGTAGAAAAAAGCAGGATCAATGAACTTCATAGAATAAAAAATATAAAGACATAGTTTACATTTTACTTTTGTCCTTAAATAAAATTAAGCTAGTTCCAGAAGTTGAAGACTGATTGCATTTTAAAAGATCCCTGTCTACCTATGTAATAAACCTGCACATTCTGCAAAAAAAAAAAAAAACCTTTACTTGTCAAAAATACTACTGCATTAATAATCAGTTTAAAGTGTTCACATTCATTCATTGTAATTACAATTTGAAGACGATTGCTTGTAATTTTATTTTAAATGTTCCATGAATTATTATTCTGCTTTTAAGGTTTGTAAATATTAAGACAATGAAGATGTACTTTTTTTGCTTTATTTTATATGAACAGTTGCAATTTTTATATGTTTGGATGGCACTTTATTTTAAAAAATACCTTTCTGAATAAAAATATTTTATGTTAAGGAGAACAAAAAAGTAGATTAATACATATTTTTAAAATATATTTTATTATTACTTATGAATTACTCCCATTAATGTTCTATTTAGATTACACTGAGTTTTAATCTTCATCTGGTCTTTGCATTTTTAGCTATTTAACACAAAGATCATTCTAGAATACAAATAATGAATTTATCAAAACCCTGAAATGAGAGATAAGGAAGATAGAAGGGATAGAAGTGGAATGAAATAAATGGAAATATGAAAGTGGCTTAACAAATGTAGAATCTGTAGAAACTTGTGATTAATCATACACAATATAAAATTGTGAGAAAAAGACACAAGGTGACTGTGCAGTATGGTCTTTAGTAGGAATAGGATATTCAGGAAAATGAACAATTTGATGTAAAATGATAAATTTGAAGTGAAATGCATCATTAAGCAACTGGAAGTTTTGCCCTAGAGATGAAAAGAATAAAACATAACATTTAAAATATATATTGCCTGATATGAAAAAAAAAGTTTAAAAAATCCTAATTTCCAAGGAAAAAAGATATCAAAGCCAAAATTTCAAGCATAAAATACCACAGTTGCAGCCAGGTGGAATATGAAATGAAGATATAGGTGCTGAGGCCTAGGAGCTGGGTATCTAGCACACCCAGAGAAAACAGAATTGGCTACGGTCAGTAATGTCTGTGACTCAAAACACTTTGCTGTAAGAATGAAAAAAAAAAAGAGAGAGAGAGATTAGGAGAATTTTTTTTTCTGTTGGCCTGGAAAATGGTGAGAGATTATACTATCTATCTGATGATTTTAATTTTAAAATAAACATACACATACACTCTGAGAAATAAAATTCACTGGTCTCAGTAAAGAATGAGTAAAATATCAGAATTTTTATAGTATGAGAACTTCAACCTGAAAAATAAACACTGAAACCAGACCAGGAACATAAAAGCCCTATAGTTCAGATAGAAAAAGCCCCAATTTTAGCCTTCCAAAGTCAAGGGATGGGTGGCAAATCCTTGAAGATGAGCTAGTAATGATGGATTTATTAATGATGAAATAGTTCATACAACAAAACTCCATGACACAAGTTTACTATGTAAAAAAACTGCATATGTACCCCTGAACTTAAACAAAGTTCAAAAAATTGATAAAAAGAAAATGAAGCACCATGAAAGAGACTGGGTTGACTTGCAAAACAAAGGAATTTGCATTAAATATACCTCAAATAATAAAATACTTTAAAATTATCTGAATAACATTATACAATAAGCATCTTTTAAAATCTATTTCACAGACAAGAAAAACAAAAGCATGATAAAAAAAAATACACCATGAGATAGAAAGTAGCAGGAGAAATTCAAAACCACCAATTTTAATTTTTAGATACGAAAAATAAATTCACTGATAGAAGAAAACTCAGTGGAACAGCTATGTGGCAGATTAAATACTGTTGAGGTGAGAATTAGAATACTGGACATTATACTTGGAGAAATCACTGAGGATGTAGTACAGAGATATAGAGACATATTAATAAAAATGACAATGCAAAACAACTGCAAGTATAATTTTAAAAGTTCCCAGTAAGACTGTAGGAGAAAATGAAAGAAAAGTAACATTTTATCAATAACATGTAAGAATTTTTCAGAAATAAAGAAAAATGTAAGTACTCAGATTAAAATAGTAAATCATGTTCAAAGTAGAAAATAATACAAGCATACTAAAAGTAGACATCAGGCTGAAACTGCTAAACATGAAAGATAGAGAAAATCCCAAAATTACCTGACAGAAAAAAAAAATAGGCTAACAAAAGTCATGATAATCACAAACAAAAGACTTTTGTGTCTAAAACAATGGAATGTATCACACCTGAAACTCTAATCAGAGTGAAAAATAAAGATCGTTTTAGACAAAAGCTTAGATAATTTGTCTTTATAGACTCTTGTAGAAAATTACTACTTAACAATATGTTTCAGGAAGAATAAAAATATGCCCAAGAAGAAGTGTTAAGCAGCAAGGAGAAATGAGAATGAAGAAACTGGCAAACATCTGGCTGAAACTGAGCAAGTATTTTTTCAGTTTAAAAATAATAACCATGACTAATATTTGAGAATGTGTTTCATTGTTATTGTTGTCTAGTGTCTTAGGCTTCTCAAAATTGATCTGCCTAAAGCCATATGAAACTAATTCTAAAGCACTGACCAAGGGTATCAGAACTTCTAACAGTATCAAGTAAATGACAAGTTAAAAACGGTGTGAATATTGAGAAATGAAGACTAGGGATTTTTGTAGGTAGGGGTTTACAGTTATTTTCTTTCTGCAAGACTGAAGAAAAAAATGAGTTATCAGTTTGTGGAACATTAAAATAACTGATACACAGATTATGAATTTTATTGCCATTAAATAAAAATTCCATTCCCAGGACATCTACTTATTTAGGACATAGCATTTGTAGCCATAAAAGCAAATCATATAAATAAAAGTGATGCTGATTTTTATTTTATTCTAGCAATAAGTAATAATCATACTTGGATACATGGCATATTGAAAGGGTGATCCTATGTTCTCATTAAGATTTATTCATAATAAAATATTTTGTTTAATAATCTTATATCAATATATAATACATTTACATTTCTTTAATCAACTGTATTCTAATAATACTTGTAACAATAAATCGGTTCGTAAGAAAAACTCATGTTTAGAGCATTAATTGTGACAAATATTTATAATTTAAAATTGAATTTGCATATTTATGTAGATAAATATTAGACTTTTAAACATACTTTTCTTAGGATAAATTCTATAAGGAACATGAAATTTACATTAAAGTTCAAATAAAAGAAACATTGAAAAATTGACTTAAAAGTTTTTTAAAACAATAGATAATGGTAAGCATTGAAACAGTATGGTTTGCAAATTTTATTATATATATTTAAAATAAGATTGCAGTCATTTTAGGTTGACACAAAGTGCATCTTTTGAAGCTATTTAAATTATGTGAAAATATTTCGATGCTAACTTAATAATATTTTGAGTATGCATAATTTTTCACAATTTCATTGGCAGTATATTAGCAAAATACTTGGTGAACAATATTCTAAAGCATGTATATTTTTCTAGAAGATTATAGAAATATTGATTAACTTTAAATATTTTATAAGTATTTTTAAAATAGTAAACTAAAATGTCCAACTTTGAAACCACTCATGAGAAATCAGAGAAATAAAGTTTACACATTCACTGAAGAAGGAAGAATAGTTTGGGGGGGATATGCAATGAAAAAGCATAGCAAATAAAATAAACTTGTGACCTACTTCCAGATTCAAAGAACTAAATAAAACATAACATTAAGTGACTCCTATCTCAAACACAACTCAGTAACAAGTCTCTAGGGCTAAAGCAACCAACCCAATTACATATGCCCTTAATTAAGACTCTAGGGGTGATGTGAAAATGGATTGATGTAATGCCAGGTTTGAGACTGGAAAAAGTAAGACTGGCCAAACAAAATGATCTTCTGTCATCATCAATGAAAACATTTATTCCCAAATAGGGTCAGTCTTCTGACAGTTAAAACTTCTTTAACTTGGACTTTTTTTTTTTTCCTTCTTATAAAAGTTGTATACAATTATTATACATATAAACAATAAGAACAAAGAAACAAAGAAAAAATTCATGCATAAAGATGAAGTCATTGTTAAGACTTTGGTTTATGTCCTTTACTTATATACTAAGAGATTCTATGTGTATCAAAAAAGATTAATGTTGTAACCCAGATTTTGCATTCAAGTCCCTGAGGACTACTGATATTTTTCAGGAGGGCAGTACTATGTTCAGGGGCAGAACAAGGAAGGGTGATTAGAAGAGAAGCCAGATTACTGGACAGGGCACCAGTTAGGAAACCAGCCCAGTATTGCCTAGATGGTAGGAGTTAATGCATTAAAAGGCAGAGAAAACATATTATGTGACCGCTTGGATTTCGGAATATAATGATGAATAGGAGTGTTTTAGTTTATTCTAATATTTCCATAAAGAAATACCCAAGACTGGGTAATTTACAAAGAAAAGAAATTTAATTGGCTCACACTTCTGTAAGTTGTACAGGAAGCATAACAGCTTCTGCTTCTGGGGAAGTTTCAGAGAGCTTTCGATCCTGGAGCTTTGCAACTGGTTGTTTAAAAGTTGTTTAAATGCTCCTGCCATGTCCTGCTCCTGCCACATCCTCTTTAGAAAATTCACTACTGCGAGGACAGTACAAAGGAGTAGATTCGCACCCATGATCTCATAACCTCCCAAGAAGCCCCGTCTCCAGCCCTGGGGATTACAATTTGACATGAGATTTGAGTGGGGACACAGATCCAAACTGTATCAAGGAGAGATGGAGAAAGCTTCAATGATTCCCAGGTTTCTGGCTTTATTTAATCTCTTAAATATAATATTTCAGATAAATCACAAAAATATATAAATTATCAGTTATTTTAATTCAATAATAGCTACACTTTAATACATAGCTTATTCTCTTTACTCACACTTCATGCTATTTTCTCATATCAGAACCAATTTTCTACTGAAAGTTTACTGTTGAATTATTTTCTCATGTTGTAGCTAAACTAAAATAGGTGGCCTTCTAGCTTTTAGACGGTATGAAAAATTGATTCTCAAATTAATAAGATTCTCTAGATAGCAGAGTTAGTTTTAATCACCACTGAACTGAGGAGCACATGGTAATCAAAATGACATGAATGAGTTTAAGGCTGGTTATTGCCAAATTAGGACAAGAGTAGTAATATGATATTTTCTGATTTGGAAAATTAGAATGCCCAGAGATACTAAAGCAGATTGTATAATATTCATTTCAGAAATAGGGGTCCCTGTACATAGACCTTAGATTACTCCTGCTTTGCACACTGGTGCCAGGTCTATTTTTATTCATTTTACAACATAGATAAACTATGGTTGTTTGAAATGCATAAATAAATGAATAATGCATCCATACAAAAACAGTAAAATTATTTTTGGACTTAGGAAATTATAATAACACTATATGTGATTTAATAATATGCATATTTATCATTAATTTTTCTTTGAGTAATACACGCATATTTAAGACTTTTAACCTGAAAATTTTTTTTATTCTAATTTATAGATTTTATTCTATTTCAGGTGCACATTATGTTTTCTCTATTGTCCTTGAAAATGTTTCAGTCAATACTAAAATATTGATAACAGGCAACTATTTAGACACAGTAAACTGTTTTTTATTTTAAAAATTATATCTATGTTTATTCATCTATGGTTTTTTTTTATTATACTTTAAGTTCTAGGGTACATATGCATAACGTGCAGGTTTGTTACATATGTATATCTGTGCCATGTTGGTGTGCTGCACCCATCAACTCGTCAGCACCCATCAATTCATCATTTATATCAGGTATAACTCCCCAATGCAATCCCTCCCCCCTCCCCCCTCCCCATGATAGGCCCCAGTGTGTGATGTTCCCCTTCCCGAGTCCAAGTGAGCTCATTGTTCAGTTCCCACCTATGAGTGAGAACATGCGGTGTTTGGTTTTCTCTTCTTGTGATAATTTGCTAAGAATGATGGTTTCCAGCTGCATCCATGTCTCTACAAAGGACGCAAACTCATCCTTTTTTATGGCTGCATAGTATTCCATGGTGTATATGTGCCACATTTTCTTAATCCAGTCTGTCACTGATGGACATTTGGGTTGATTCCAAGTCTTTGCTATTGTGAATAGTGCCGCAATAAACATACGTGTGCATGTGTCTTTGTAGTAGCATAATTTATAATCCTTTGGGTATATACCCAGTAGTGGGATGGCTGGGTCATATGGTACATCTAGTTCTAGATCCTTGAGGAATCGCCATACTGTTTTCCATAATGGTTGAACTAGTTTACAATCCCACCAACAGTGTAAAAGTGTTCCTATTTCTCCACATCCTCTCCAACACCTATTGTTTCCTGATTTTTTAATGATTGCCATTCTAACTGGTGTGAGATGGTATCTCATTGTGGTTTTGATTTGCATTTCTCTGATGGCCAGTGATGATGAGCATTTTTTCATGTGTCTGTTGGCTGTATGAATGTCTTCTTTTGAGAAATGTCTGTTCATATCCTTT
>NW_022301044.1:4333-4910 GCF_002776525.5 Piliocolobus tephrosceles | reverse complement strand
AAAGAGTTGTTAATTTTAGTTTCTTCAGCCTTTTATTTGTTATTTGGCTACAGTGGCAACTTACAAGCTCTTTACATGTGGAGTGAAAACAGAGAGTCTCTACAAAGCTTTTTAAGTGAGTAGTCTACCAGTATCTATTCTTTCAAAAAAAAAAAAAAAAAAAAGACATAGGATTTGTTGATCTTATTGTTTTTCACATCTCCTTCAGGTAAGCTCTGATTTTGGTTATTTCTTTTCCTCTACTGGCACGGGGGTCGGTTTGCTCTTGTATCTCTAGTTCTTCTAGATGCAATATTGGATTGATAATTTGAGGTCTCTCTTACTTTTAGTATAGGCATTTAGTGCTATAATCTTTCCTCTTGTTTTATTTGTGTCCCAGAGATTCTGGTATGTTGTATCTTCGTTCTCATTAGTTTCAAAGAATTTCTTGATGTCTGCCTTAATTTTTTTGTTTATACAAATGTCAGTCAGGAACAGCTTAATTTCCATGTAATTTATGGTTTTGAGCACTTTTCTTAGTATTGATTTCTATTTTTATTGTGCTATAGTCCAAGAATGTGATTGATATAAATTCGTT